>NW_026924864.1:0-24807 GCF_032062105.1 Saccostrea cuccullata
AAAACAGGAGTTGTGTATTCAGTATAGAATGGGGTGGAAATGTAAAAGATTTAAATTTTATAAGGTATAGTGATCAATGGTATCCCTCATCTTTTTTCTGTATTATTTAAAAAATGAAAGATGATTTTTTTAACTTTTATAAAAGTTACATGTTATCTAAAATTACATTTAAACTTTGCTAGACAAAAAGAAAACTACCAGGAATTTTTTTTTTTTTTTAAAAGATCTCATACTATCAGAAAATCACTATATCAATTCTAAGATTTGATTAGACATCAGTTTGTTATAAGACTGCAATTTATCTATTGTTGTGTATGACAGAATATGAAAGAGATGAAGGGGAGAGCTTTTGACTTTTTTTTTTCCTTCAGCATAGTTTAAAATATATATTATACAGGTCTTTTATCTATGTAGTGAATATAGGATTTTTACAGAAACCCAAGGTATTACATAGTAATAGTCATATAAACAGATTTGAACATTGTACATTTGATTAACATTTCATTCCTATCCTAAGAATTTGCACCTAATTTTTATAAAGTCTATAAGTTATTACACCATGTTTAAGTTATTGCATTACAGGACTCAAATCAGTAATCTCAATAATTAACTTTTATGCAGGAGTAAATGATCCAAAAAAAAAATAAAATCTATAGAAATATCTTATTGATTCTTCATCTGTGTACTTATGATGTGAAGTTTGTAAGTTACAAATTATTGTCAAAGAAGTCATCTCAATAATCTTATGCTTTGACCTTGACAAATTGTCCTAAACAACAAAGTGTATTACTCTAACCTGTTCTGTGTAGTAAGCATGAAGTCTATGGGATGATAGAAATATTCAAGATATTATTAAACCACAGATCAGGGGACACTTACATCTTTATGGGGGTCCAATTGAGACCTATTAAATTCAAAATTAAACATGATACATACACAAACAAAATATATTTACCATTCCCAGGAAAGTTAAATAAATACATTAAATCCAGTATCTGAATATCTGTGTAATTTCTAGGGGGTGTTGTAGAACTAAGATGAAAAGTAAAAGGTTTAAATGTGTAATTCCCATACATAACAACAGTCTTCAACATGAATTGGTAAAAAATAAAAGTCAGCTATAGATACTTTGAAGTTGGTGAGAATTAATTTTTAAAGAGTTCATGCTATTAGCATGATTAGAAAATCATGTTCTCAATACTTGATTTGACTAGATCTCAGTTTGATAAATGGGTACATCTTATCCATAGTCAGTGTCTGACAGTAAAATGATACAATCCTGTTACTTTGTCATCTTGTAAACCACAGTCTATGATAATACTGGTTAAATTCGTTGGAAATCATATTTATCTATGTGCTTCTTAAATCCTCCATCCATCTCCTGTTTGATTTTCTTGTTTCAGTGTTCCAAGAGAGGATATTCTGTTAGTCTTTGCATAATCTGATAGTCTTTCACCATTCTGAGAGTAGACATAGATCATTTCCATAAGCCCTCACTAGAGAATCCTGGAAAATAATAAAAAATAATATCTTAGTTAAAATTTTTTTTCAATGTAATATAAGCTTGATTGAAATCTAAATATAGACAAAAAGGGTATAAATACAAGTTGTAACATAAGATTTTTATGAATAAAGTGTCATGCTCCAAGGTATTATTTTTATAAACAGGAGAAGGTTTACACCAGTCCCATACACTCAAAAGAAGATCTTGGGTAGTAGAAACACCAGGGAATTTTATTTCCACACAATCAGATTATCTTACATCAGTTATAAGGTTACAGTCTTTATACATAGTTAAGAGGGTCATTAAGATTTCTTTTCTGGTCATCCTGATGTGCTACATTATAGTATTCTTTCCCTGTGATATAATGTTAATATTAAATGGGAAATTCAGAATTCATCAGCAATTGGAGTCAGAACTTGCTATCTTTACCAACTATGATATGCTATCTTCAGCTGTTAACTATCATTTGGCAAAGAAGAATTTCATACATTTTAGTTTAAAAAATTGATCATGCATTTTTGTATACCTCTTGAAATGGAGCTCTTCTTCTTCTTCTAAAGGAGATTAATATAGTTTAAACATGACCATGACCACCAAGCCCTGTTTATTTAAAAAATCATATATCATTTACTTATCAATTCCAAAATATAAACATGCATATGTAACAAAAAAAATAAATAAATAAATAAAAGTTACAATTGTATCTCATTGAAACTTTACCTTCAAGTTTGTGTGTTTCTATGTTGATTGACAAACTGTGTATTTCCAAAGGAAGACCAGCAGCCAGGCTTCACATCATAGAGAATGGATTATAGATGGTTAGGAACAAAACATATCTTCCAGGTTGAGAACTGTATAGAAAATAAAACCATTTTGTTAATATGACAGAGTACTGTGTGAAACAATGCATGTTTAAATACAACATGTACAATGCCAAAAAAAAGTTCATGAAAATGTTTGTTTTTAATCTCAAAACAAATTGTTTTTAACATTAACTCCAGATGAGAAAAATTCATCATGTTATCTTTAGATAATAAAAAAAAGCACAATTACTGTATTGATATCACAAATAAAATGATTATCAAATTAATTATTTAGTCACTAAAAGATTTTTTATTAACAACAGATTCAATTTTGTTTAATATCTGTCAGTACTGCATACAGAAAAATACATCTTTTTTAGCATCATCACAGTACAACATGTAGTCCTTCATTTTTTGAAAAGCTCATTACCAAGAAACAAAAGTGAAAATGAAAATATATGTATGCCATATATCCCACATATTTAGAATCAAAACAAAAAGTAAATAACTTAGGATTAATCTTTTGTAATTTCCTCCTTTTCTCTTATTAGATTCCTAATTAATATCTCTTTGATCACCATTTAGTAAGTCTGAATTCCATGGCCATGGGTAACATACATAATGAATTATGAAATTATATAATTTATACAAAAGGACTTAATAATATTCTGAAGATCCCTTAATCATGTGTTAATATATTTTAGGTTAAATAAGGGTGTGCTTATATGAATGTAAGTTAGAGATAACAGATCACATAAGTATTACACAGTAATTAAATTAACCATATAATCATGCTGAAATGCAAAGATGACCTTCATAGGAAAATGTAAACAAATAAAAAACAAGATAAACTTACCAGAGATATCCAACTATATGCCCAATAAGTCTATCCATTAAATAATCCAGTGAAATAACATCTCAGCTGATCCTGAAAAAAAATCATACAATTCAGTGATACACATTTAACCTCATTTTACAATGTAAGTAAAGCAAAGTAATTTACAGACAAAAGGGATAGAAAAACATGTTTAAATGTAATGCAAAATAATATCTCTTATATATGGATACCTATACTCTAATCATATTAAATGTCATTTGTAAAAATGTATCTTTTAAAAGACAGATTTATTTGAGGAGCGACTTTTTAAATGATAACATGAATAGCACGCCATACTTTCAGCACATGACAAAAACATTTTCTCAAATTACGCAGAAATGGGTTATTTAGCATAGCTGACATTAAACATATAGGTGAGGGATAACATAATCACAATTATAAACAATGTGAAACAACTTTAAAAGACCTACAAGGTAGATTACAAACCTTTTTCACTGGGGTAAAATCTTTGCCGAGATTCGACAATGGCCGCCTAATTTACATAGAAAATTACGGCGTACTTGGAGACATAAAAAGTTTTTAAAAAAGTGACCTGGTGTTATAACTTGAGAGAAACATACGTTTCTTGTTTTTTACCCACTGTATATGAAGGTAATCTTTTCTTTTTTGAACACACACAAACGTTTCTCTGACTGTTTATAAAAAAAGATCCTCTTTTTTCTAAGATACAATCGTTTCTTTGACTGTATTTTAGAAAAAAAAACATCTCTTTTTTTTTTTTCTTAGACACACACTGAACGTTTCTTTTTTGCCTGTATATGAAGGCATCTTTTCGAAACAATTGGGTGGTCCTTAAAAGGACCGTTGGGTTTAAAAAACACTTTTTGGTTAGTTTCTGCATTTTGTTGATTTTTTTGGTTTTTTCGTTGATTTTGTTGATTTTTTTGGTTTTTTCTGGAATTTTGTTTTCAAGGTCCCTACGCCAGGAGCTGCTGGACCAAGTGGCCTACCGACTGGTTGTCATCATCATCATCCGAAGAAGAACTATCTTCTCTTTGAAACTCTGACCTCCGGGAGAGGGGAACGGGAACACGGATCCCGTTCCTGCAGAGGGGGCAGCCCATCCCCTGTTCAACCACCCGCGCCGTACACAGCAAGCAGGAAGGCCGCTGGAGACACCGGCTGCAACAGTAATTATTTTCTTGGTCCTCTTGCATACACAAACTGCAATATATTCTCTCGACGCGGGCCCGGAACCCCCAGGTAGGGATCCGTCCCTGGTTCCGGGCTCTGGTCTGGGGGGCCGGAGCAGCAGCAGCACCACTAACAGCAGAACTGGATGACGGGGGCGGCGAACGGGATTGTTGCCTTGGTCTTCTTCGGATCCTGGTGTAGGGGGTACTTCTGGTCCTGCTCTGTGGCCGCTGGGCAAGTTGCACTCTGACCATATTGTATCGTGAGATTTCCACCCCATTGTCAAGTCTTCTCACAATGACAGTCGTCTCGATGGAAATCCCCGGAATCATGTAGAGCTCCTCATGAAAAATTGGGTCGGACATCTTGTTCTTCTTTCTTCTTCTTTTGTCTGTTACCAGAAAATCAGTCAGGAAAGAATGGCACTGAAATCACGGTGGGGCTGTATTTATTTACAATAGCAGACGATTCTTCAATCGCGGCAAAACATCAACAATTCAATCACGTGATTAAATGTGATTGGCTAAAAGAAAAAAATCGCTTTTGGTCATGTGATCAAAAAGACCCCCAGCACAGTGACAAAGCAAAATTGAAGTGGGGAAAAGGCCGAACCCGAGTGTATCTATGACGTCATATAATAAACATAACAGTGATATTTACATGATTTTTTATTTTCTTAAAAACTAAAGAAAAAAATTCTTAAACTGTAAAAAATCCTCCTCTAAAAATAGTATTTTGTATATGATATTCATTGCATCCAAGGGGTGTGGGGGGTCTAGTCATTCGTAGATTTTGAGGTTTTAGGTATTAAAAAAGTCACTGATTTCTTAACCTATGTGTGAAATTTCCCAGGTATTGAAATACATACTTTCTCCATCGCATCTATGTTCTATCACAGTAAAATTTTTTTTTATTCTCATTTTTATAGCCCACGCAGGTAAAACGTATATTTGCACAAGGTCCCTAAGTATTACCTGTGTACATAAACAAAACGTTGGTCTATCGTATTTTTGCACACGGCCCCTAAGTTTTTGCACACGGCCCTCTTTACAGGTGATGCAACAGGTATATAAAGCCTAGGTATTTTTGCACACGGCTCATAGCAGGTATATAAAGCAAAAAAACTGTCAAATTTGATCATTCTGCGTGAGCACTGAACACAGGTGAAATAGAAGCAAGGATGAATACTTCAGAAAATTCCCAGTATTATGTGACACCTGAAGGATACGTAGGAGCTCCCATGACAGAGACAATAAGGGATGCCATGGAATTGGATTTAAATTTGGACATGATTGAGGACATGAATAAAGAAGAAGATATGGGCATTTTAAACACCACTTTAGACGGAATTGTGAACATGTTATCTGCTCTGGATAACAAACTGAATGATATGAACACCAAGATGAATGATGTGGATAACAAGGTAAATAAAATGAACACCAAGGTGAGTGCTCTTGAAAACAAGCTGGATAAACTGAAATGTTACAACAGCCGTCGATTTTGTTACATGAGTGCACAATTATCCCCAATCACAAAGTCATTCAGGGGAAAAACAACAAAAAGGAAAGAAGAAGGAGGAAACATTGACCAGAAAAAAGAAGAAGGGACCCAGGGCGGATCAGGAGAGAGTCAGAAACAAATGGATCCATGCTATGTAATGGTAAAAGACATAGAGAAAAAACCTAGGGAAACTAAAAGGAAAAGACCCCTGACCATAGAGCCTTTGGAGGATGAGGAATTGCTGATGCTTCCCCTGCGAGAGCTCAAGCGTCGTTTGCAGGGAATGACAAAGGAGGAGATGAAGAAACTCAAACAAAAACGCAGGACATTAAAAAATAGAAGCTACATGCAAAAATCCAGATCAACAAAAAGAATGCAACAGGGTCAGTGTATTGGAGAAAACTACTAGATGATTAATTTGGAGGGTATTTTGGATTAAAAGACAAGCCTGATAAATGGTTGTATGTATTTTTTGTTAAATTTGTAAATTTCTTTTGTTTATTGGGAATAAAAATTGAAAATCAAAATCTGTGTTAGTTTCACTTTTTGTTTCTTGGAAATGAGGTTTTCCAAAAATGAAGCTAGACTGTGAATGCGTGACGTCATAATCACATTCTTGCAATGTTTTTTTGCACACGGCGCATTTTTTACCTGTATAGTCAGCATATTTTTTTTTTTTTTGCACAAGGTCCCCTGACTTGGCTCGCTGCCAAGTATTTACCTGTATAGTCAGCATATTTTTTTTTTTTTGCACAGGGATCTAAAACAAAAACTTGGCTCGCTGCCAAGTATTTTACCTGTGTCCATAAACAAAAAAAAAAGTAGTACCAACACACCAATGTAAACAATGTAAACAACTCCAGTATTTAAGGGGGATAGGTTAGGGTTAGTTAGGGGTTAGGGTTAGTTAGGGGGCTAGGGTTAGTTAGGGTTAGTTAGGGGGCTAGGGTTAGGGTTAGAGTTAGGGTTAGGGTTAGTTAGGGTTAGTTAGGGTTAGGGTTAGTTAGGGTTAGTTAGGGCTAGGGGGGTTAGGGTTAGGGGTTAGGGTTAGGGTTAGGGTTGTGGGGTTAGGGTTAGGGTTAGCACTCCACTCAGTTGACCCATTTTTTGAACCTCATTTGCATAAAAAGTGCACTCAGTTGAACTCGCCGGCTAGACGGTTTATACTACTTACAGCTAAATCTGTTAAGCAACAATCTCTAATTTTTTTTAACTCGTTGCATACATCATTGGGACAATGTAAGTAGATACTAAATATAAAATACATCTGTTTAAAATGAAAATTGAAGTTCGTAATTTGTAAAATCAAATTTTGCATAAATATTTCATCATAGGAAATAAAATCAAATTCAACTAGATATCATTGAGATGGTGGCCATCTCAAAGGGCCACGCTTTCAACAATGAACATGAAAATGTAAGGTAGTTTAAAAGGGTTTATTTTGAAGAGGAACGTATTTGTGTAATACAGTAAAAGTCATTTAGTACGACTTCACGGATATTGCAAATTTACAGATAGATATCGATATTTATCTTGTATCCCCAGTTATATAAATTTATTGGAATTAAAGGGAAAAAATTATGCACCAAACAAAGATTTTAAACAGAGAGGCTAATTCTGACCAAGACCTAGAAACTTCGACCAAGGTCACTGCACATCCACTGACCAGTGGAACTCTGTGAGTGAAGTAATAGCCATATTGGGCCAAAGATAGAGGAGATATGCTTCCGACAAGGATTTTCATAAAATTCTGCTATGACCTTGACCTTTGACCTTGAAACATGGTTCAAGGTCACTGAACACTGGTTACCCAAAGGCACACTGTGGGTGAAGTATGAGCCAGATTGGGCCAAGGAGAGAGAATATATGCTCCGGACAAGGATTTTTCATAAAATTCTGCTATGACCTTGAACTTTGACCTAGAAACATGGTTCAAATTAACTGCAGACCAGTTGCCCAAAGGCACTCTGTTGAAGAAGTATGAACCAGATAGGGCCAAGGAGAGAGAAGATATGCTCCAGACAAGGATTTTTCATATAATTCTGCTATGTCCTTGACCTAGAAACATGGTTCAAGGTCACTGCACACCGGATACCCAAAGGCACTCTGTGGGTGAAGTATGAACCAGATTGGACAAAGGAGAGAGAAGATATGCTCCGGACAAGGATTTTTCATAAAATTTTGCTATGATCTTGACCTTTGACCTAGAAACATGTTTCAAGGTCACTGCACACCAGTTACCCAAAGGCACTCTGTGGAAGAAGTATGAACCAGATAGGTCCAAGGAGAGAGATGATATGCTCCAAACAAGAATTTTTCATATAATTCTGCTATGACCTTTACCTAGAAACATGGTTCAAGGTCACTGCACACCGGTTACCCAAAGGCGCTCTGTGGGTGAAGTATGAGTCAGATTGGGCAAAGGAGAGAGAAGATACGCTCCTGACAAGGATTTTTCATAAAATTCTGCCGTGACCTTGACCTTGAAACATGGTTCAAGGTCACTGCACACCGGTTACCCAAAGGCACTCTGTGGGTGAAGTGTGAGCCAGATTGGGCAAAGGAGAGAGAAGATATGCTCCGGACAAGAAATCTCGGACGGACGGACGGACGGACAGACTGATTACTATAGGGCGCCCACCAAGCGGGGCCCTAATTAACAATTGTACTTTTCTTTTTCGCAAGCGTATATACATAATCCCCTTTTCCTGGTCATTACCGTCTTCCTTCGAAGACGGTATTGTATAGTTGAAGTTTCTGGCAGTCTTCGGACTATGCACTTCCTCTTTTTTGTGATTGGTAGAAAATGCATGATGAGAAAATTTTCAATTATTTCATTGGTTGAAATGCTGTTCAAGGCAAGGGAGATAACTTTCTGATGATCTTATTTTCGTACGACTTAACAATTTTGCAAGATTTTCAATCTTAAAAAAAATGACAAAACGAACAACAAAATCAAAGTACTCAGAAGTACAGAGAGCCGGGCTCATTTACAGAGTAGACTGGATTTCTTACATGAATCACGTTTATATTCCGATGAAAAAATTATTTTAAAACTATCAATATAAATGATAAGACACTGACAGTGAGTTTTTCAATCCTAATACCACGGTCCGATTTTGTCAGAATCAGAATTAATCTGGTACCGCAGCTGAAGGTAAACAAACAGACCAGTCTGGTTCCCTCTCCTGCTTTACCTCGTATGTGTAGAGAACTACAGTAACACCGATTATCAAAAATCCTTACGCTAATGAACTATGTTCTTTGACTTATGAAGTTTTCAAAGTCATTACTACTAATGTTTATTTTATATAGATAAAACTTCGTTTTATTTTTGTTGCTTTATTTAGCGTTTGTATTATCTCAAAAGCGGTTGAGAGTATGAACTATATTTTTGCACGTAACTTTAAAATGGCGACTATGGGGTCAAAATTTGATTTTAATTGCTTGCAAGCTTCACAATTTGTTATCATTCTTTTCCCCTTTCTTGTTTGAAGAAGGGAATGGAATCAGCCGAGGTTTTCCGAAAGCTCTCGGCCGTTTACGGAGATGACCGAGCGACAACCGTGGTAGGGCTAATGCCAGTAAAAAACTAATGTAGAAATACAAAATCAAGAAATTCAAAAGAATTATACGGCCTGATAGGTGTAGATCAGTTTACTGTTTAAGATTGGCTAAAGACGGCAACAGACCTGCCTACCCTTTTCGTTGCGAGGGTGTAATTTCAGTACATTTTTGGTGGAATTTCAGAGGTAAAAGCGTAATCAATAATGTTTTCCTATTTTGTTTTCACTATAAATAATACTTTATTTTCTTTCAAAAAAAAAAAAAAACGAAATTGTACATGACTAAAACGACTGGCATAACCTTTTCTTTTTCGAATCATTTATTGGCAAAAAAGTGTGGTAAATACCAGTATCGTATAACAAACTAAATTCAACCGTACACCCTTAATGAAGCATTTGGTCAATTTGTATCAGATCACTTAATTGAAGGCTAGCGTTTGCATGTTTACACAAATCTTATATCATAACATTGTACTTGACCTTTTTAACACTCACATTTCTCTATCTTGTTCTAAGCAATGTGAAAGTAAACTAAATTGAGCATAGAAATGGCTGTACTAATCGCAATCTCATTTAATAGTTAATGTATGTAGTGCCTTCTCGTCTTCTTTCGAATCTTCGCCATACCAGTTTACATGTAACTACTACGTATATTACGTACAATACGAACCGGTCCTCTATTAATTACTTTTATATAAGCTTCATTTCAATTCAGAAGGTCGTACTTTAACTGTAAATTTAGTCGTTCATAACGGATTTTAAACCAAAATATCAAAAGCGTAAAATTAATATAACTGGCGTAATAGCGTAATTATGTGGTAAAAAGCGAAAGAATTACGCCAAAAGCGGAAGGGTAGGCAGGTCTGCGGCAAGCTTTTTTAAAAAGCTCTACTTGTTGAACTATATACTTACAGTAGCCTACTGATGACACCGTCAAATGAATAAGATTTTTTATTAATTTTTAAATATTTTTGAAACGTATCTGAAATTAGTAGACACCTAATAACACTTCCATTTCATATGACTGAGTAATTGGAAATAATTTAATTGGATATATACCACGTATAAAAGATAGACAGAGGAATGGAGGAAATTCGGATTAGAAAAAAAGACGATCGTTTTAAAGATTTCACAAACCATGTATTACTGGTAAATGGATTAGATGAAGGATATTTATGAACAAAAGGACCATGTTTCTTTAATTTATTTAATTGATTGGAATTTTCAAAGCAAAAAACATGGGGTAAGCGTCTGTTTTTAGTTAGGGGACTTGAATGGTTCTGCAGATTTTTAGCCTACTTCGCCACGTGGGCGAACAAGTCATAAATTTTATGAGCCCACAGCAAAATTTACTCATGGTTCCTGTAAGCACTTCTTCTTCGTGTTAGTTGGCTAGTATCAGAAGCAAACGTCATTTCCTTTCATTAGGAAGAAATAAATTTTAAACTAGAAATGGATAATATTCTGGAATGTACTTTATTAGAAGTATGTTTCCGATGATCGATTATGAAAAAATATAATCGATCATCGGGATCGGTAGCATTTTTTCGTGGACAATCGATGTTTTCTGATTATCGGTACAACACTACTTGCCGTGGCCTTCAACTTGACATTTAGATATATCGATGACGTATTGTCAATTAACAATGGTAATTTCAATTCCTACATGTAGGTCGATACGATATATCCTGGTGAGTTCGAGATAAAAGATACCACCGAGTCTGACACATCTGTTTTATACTTGGATATTTTACTTGAAAAAGACATTAATGGTAATCTAACAACCAAGCTCTATGATAAACGTTTCTATCGTCAACTTCCCTTATTATGCAGCAATATACTTTCATCACCTGCATACGAAGATTATATATCTCAGTTGATTCGATACGCAAGAGCATGCTCTACGTATGAACAATTTCTAAAACAAGGTAGATCTATATTATTGATAAACAAGTTGATAAAACAAGAATATTTCGGGAACCTGTGTTGCGTTCTTGATGTCATGAAGGACGGACTCCACTGCTTCAAATGAATAGGGATTTTTTTTATTGATGATTTTGAAGAAAAATCCCCGGTCTTCTGTTTCTTTCTACTGTCTGTAAGAAGAGAATCGATGTGATCTTTGGAGCCTTCATCTCCAGAAACATTTTGCTAACAACAGCAGAAATTCTGTCGTCAATAAATTCTCTGTATTTTCTAAAAAGAGGGAATAACTAGACCAAGAAGATGTTATAGAATGAAGAGGAAGTAAATCCTCGGTGTAGAGCCACTGTCTTGGAGACAAGCAGGGAATTTCTTACAGTCGTACAAGAAATAGAAAAGAAGTGAACGACAGTAGTAATTGTGCAAAGTATACCTTTGAATCGAAATGAATTGTTGTCAAAAAACGTGATAACGTCATTGAATGATGGTACAGTACCCCCTTCCTTGGAATGGTCAGAGCGTGCACCATGTTGGCGTTTGCCATAGAGAATATATACTTTGATAAAAAAAAATCTTGTTCTTCCATTTTCTTTTGCAAAGAACCTTCTGACATATTATTATCTATGCTCAAACAAATACGTTTGTAGTTTAAATTCCTCATGTGTTCCAGTAGGTTCTTATTACACCATTCTAAACTGAATTGACAGAGGAAATATCTGAAATGTCACAATTTGGTATAGACAGTAAAAACGTAAGCACAAGACTGTTTCTTCTGGTAACCCAGTCCCAAATGTTAACTGATGTTAAGACATTTTCTTTTTTATAGTGTTTGAATATCTGAACAATCCGTATAAATATTGGAAATTTTACACTCTACAACTGCTTTCAGCAACTTTTGTAGATCGATTTTGACACTTTGATGCTTTTTATCATTTGTATCATTTCGGATCCTCAACTTTTTCATTAGCTGGCTGTTCAGCGTGGTTTGCACAGCCAGTACACAAGTGAACAGCTCTATCATACAGATTACCAGCTGACTGAAGTGCTTCCACAACACATTTTTTAAATTTGTTTACTGCAAATTTTGTACACTTTTATATTAACGTTGATATTGATATCATCATGTATTTTGCAACCGCACACTGGTGCATGGCATTTTCTGCAAGAGGTCGCAATTTTCACATATTCAATCTTCTTTATACAAAATTACCAATATAACGGGAAAGGGTGCGTATTCTTTTATTTTGCTAAAACATTGAAGCAAGCATTTTTAAATATGTACTTTAACACCAATTTAAAAAGGATTATACGAAGTATATAGTATTACGCAATTCTAATTATCTGATTAAACTTAATTTCTTGACATTCTTTAAAGTACATAAATGTACCTGTATTCAGACAGAATATTTATAATCATACCTTTGAGTAACTGCAAAAAAGGTCATCGACTTTTTTAAATACACATTGAGTACCAATACGCTTGGTTATATGTAATATATTCAAATTTTCAACAATATTTTCATTTAAATTATTCATAAATTTCTTGTAGCGCCATATGAAAGGTACACATCTCGACAATTATATTAATACGACAGACAGGTCAGGTGCATTATTTCTTTTAAAGGATTCAAATAATCATATACAAACTCATGTAACAATCTTTAGAGAATGGAGTAAATCATTGAAGCATTAAGTACATTTTAAATTAGTCTCATTAAATCTCGCATTATTTGATTGGTCGCATCGAAAAGAACATTCAAATTTATTTTGATTTTTTTTATGAATTCATCCTTCCCTCATAATCTCTCTCTGTCAAAACAAGTATTTGTGTTTAAAATGTAAGAAAATATATTGCAGGTTCTAGTGATATTCCCCAAATCAAGATGGAAATTCAAATATTTGTATCCACAAGAAATATAATGTGAAAAAAGAGGAAAGGACGGTCATATTTTAGTATATTTTAATTTTCTACAAAATCCTGTATACATGTAACTGTGACGTGAAAAATGAAAATGATGAATTTTGTATTAATCCTAGTACCAGTAAAGGTCCTATTCTGCAGCTCCAATCGCAAAATTGTGGCGACTCCATTTTAGTGAAAAAAATAATTGAACAAAGGAAGTAAAACAACAATCAAAAACCAACCACTTTAGGTTAGACGGTATTGCGCTTACTCCGTAATCCCTTTCTTCATTTTAGATCTCTATGATACATGTATATTTAAACCGAGTCTTTTATGACGGCATGCATAATTAAGATTAAAGAAATGAATACTGGGGAAAATTCAAGATTAGAAGTCCTCGACAGGGACATTGAGGTCTCTGAGTTAGAAATTTTCGAAAAGGGAAGTGAAACTTCTTAACATAAAATTTAATAAATTCGGTTATATTAAAAATGTATCAATTTTTATGTCAGTTTTTGATTAACATATGCGCAGAAAAATCAGTGAATGAAGTTCGTTTCTATAAAGGACTTGCATGACATGTATATGACGTCAATTTCAATTGCAAGAATTTTTTTCAATATCAATTAATTCGGTCGCATTTAAAATAATTGTCATATTTTGTTTTTGTTTTAGATAATGTGTAAACACTGAATAGAATTCAGATTTCTCTATATGTTGTAGAACTTGACACGTATAATTGTACTCAAATTTTATTCAAAGACTTTCTTTAAATAACAAACAATCAATTCATTCACATTTAAAAAAACATCATAAAACATTTCTTGCATTGCATATTCTCAGATATGGTCAGTATAATTATTTTTTTTAAAAAACTCCACTATACATGTAAAACTCAATTTTAAATTTATTTATTATTTTTCTTTATTGTTCCAACTATCTGATTGGCTCAAACTGGATCACATGATCAAGTATAAAAAGTGTTACGGACTGGATGTTTCTATTTTAAAAATTTATAAACCTGCTGTTTCTAAAATTGGAAATGTTCTATTGTGAAGAAACAATAGTACTGTCGTCACAATAGTCACTTCGTGCTCGGTCGATATGCTTTCTCTAAGGTCTATATATCGAGGGATTGACCTCATCAAAAGTCTATAATTGTATATTAATCTGCTAGTCAACTATTGCTTTGAGCATGTTCACACACGTAAGCATGCGCCTCCCCACAACTTCTGTCGTACCACAATCCGTCGTTCTGCTTTTGTATGGCACAGTTAAGAGTTCCTTTTGAATCATTTGGCTCCCCTGCAGCCCAGTAGGTAACGGACCACGGGCTGTTGTTGTGAATCCATGTCCACCTTCCTTCGGTCACGTGATCTGTACCTCCGAGCCAGATATCGTTTGCTGAAAAAAAGACACAACAGACCTATGATATGTACAAACAACGTCTCATTTACACCTTGGCATATCCTTCCTAGTCTACCGTTAAGCAGGAAGTCCCTCTGTGTCTTTCAACAATTTTCAAAACGTTTCTCCTCCTAGCGTTTTGATCCGAAAATAATATGCATTGATGTCGGATTTTCCCGTTATTTCTTGATCATGTCAATGAGCACACAGCGACCCGTCGGCAGGGGGTGCTCATTCCTCCATGAAATCTGATCCCACATCAATTTTAGAAGTCCGTGTTTGCTCTTCTCTTAATTTGTATACTTTAGCTTTTTAATACTAATTGTTACGCAATTATATACACTCTTGCACCTAAAAACTTTGTTTTTAGCAGTTCGTGTTTGATCTGTTTCAGATTGTATTGCTTTAAATACTGTCCGATTTTTCCAATATTTTATAAGAACACAAGAAGACTTTACTTAGATATATACTTATGTATCGATTTTCCCTCTTTTTGTTTGTAGACTATAGATAATTTCTATTCAGTGTTTTTTTTTTTTTCTCAAGAAACAGATTACTTACTCTGAATATCAATTAAGTTGGTTTTTAACCATTCGTATTCAGCATTGGTTTCTAACGCCAGGAGGTAGGAATTCTGTTCCTCACATTTGATCTGAAATATTGGAAGGAAAATAGCTGCAGAACTGTAGCTCTCCGAAAAATATATATATTGACAGACCGGAGAGCCTCAGTGCCACCCACTGGAAAAACTGTATATTTATTGCGCACAAAAAAGTGCGATGTTTCTCAATTTATTTCTACATTTTTTTAAAACTGTCATATCAAAATTTCACTATCCGTGTGTTCCTAACATATTTTTCAGTTTCCACAACAAAACATTCCTTATAATTGTTTATAATTGTTTATAATAGTCCTCCTGGCCCTGATATTGAGATCATCGAAATTTTCACCTATTTATACTGCCAATTTGGTTTGCAAAATAATTCGGTCCAACGCGCTTCGTAATTATGTAAACTACGAGAGTACTTGATAGAGGAGTAAGGACCTTTTGAAATCTAGCTTTTTTGCATTTGGAAGAAATAATCCAGAACTGAGCGCACTTTTTTGTGCGCAATAAATATACAGTTTTTTCAATGGGTGGCACTGTAGCTCTCCAGTCTGTCCAAAAAAAAAAAAAAATTCGGAGAGCTAAAGTTCTGCAGCTAGAAGGAAAAACACTTTTTTCTCTGTAATCGTTGAACAATGACAAGCATGCACGTAACAACGATCTCAAAAGTAAGCAGGGGAAGGGGGGTTGACTCAAAAAAGTATTGACAATTTAGGGCTACTAAAAGAAACTTTATTGTAGCAAATACCTAACTCAGAAAAAGGTAAGGGGGAGGCTCTGCATTTAAAATGTGTGATATATTAACCAGAGTAACGAAAACAAGAAAAACCGGAAGAGGAAAACGTAAATTCTGCAAAATAACTGAATATGTATCTCCTTCTATATTGAGATTATGCTATATTTTCAGTCATAGTTTTGTAGATTTTAATAGACAGCGTTTGCCGTCGAAGCCGAAGTCATGGCGGGTTTTAATAAACGGTCAATAAATGGCAAAAACATTACACATGTATTAGGTCATCCGTAAAAGTTTAATTATATCATATTGTAAACTGATAAATACACTCACCTTTGATTCTTGAAATGTCAACTTTGTTGGGAATAATTTATAAAAGTGGTTCCCATACCTTAACCAACCTACAGATAATTAAATTTTATGAAATTGAACTCGCAAGTGGAGCGTTTTTAGTATGAATTTTTAACTTCAATCATGTATTACCTCTAATAATTTACAAAATATTCAAATTCATATACAATAAAACCTTGTTGTCTAACTTAAAAATTGACTATCCCAGGCTTCCAGATTATGAGGTTAAAATACATACATGTATTGGATAACTTGAATTAAACTTTATTGTTGACTAAATGTATACCACAGTCTAAGTCTGATTTCCATTGGCCATTATACTGACAGATCAATTGACCGGTTCCTGATTGGCTGTCTGATTCCAAACACTGCACAGACATTCTTCTCTGGAAACCAATGGCGTCCCATCGCTTAAGGCTATTCGTATCTGCACCAGGTATATTGGGAAATCCACAATCTGTTGAATAATCAATATTGCAATTAACTTGCAACAAACATACTCTTATTTTAGGATCGGTAAATGGGGTATATTTTTTAAAACAATTTATGTTTTATGATAAATACCTAAGATTTTGAGAATGTATGTTTGCTTTCCTTAATTTTAAACTTGATAAATAAATATGTTTTTGGGTTCAGGAAAACTTATTTTTGATAATAATTAAATCTCTATAAAAGTTGAGTTCCATTAAAATAGCAATTGCATTTTGTTCGGCTTGATTACTGAAGTGAAAGATGACTGATTTCAGATAAGAACCAGTTTGTATATCGAACAGTATGACGAATATGCATTTAAAAGTTAAATCAATACTATTTATTTCTTCTAAGAATTTAAAATACAATTGTTTCACCTTTTCTAAAGTTTTATTTTTGATAATACATGAACATGTATTTATGAGGTCGAAAAAAAAAACAACTGATCATTGTAATTTATTTTTTTTTTTTATTTATTTATTTTTTTTTTTGGGGGGGGGGGGATTTGTTTTCTTTTTTTTACGCCGGATTGGCAATACAATGTATATCAGCTATATTTCGGATGGACATTGTAGTTTAAATACAGATTGAAATGTATATAAAAGGAAGATATTTGTATACTTAAATTAATTCATGTTTAAATATGAACCTTTCCACACAAACCTCTTCAACGGACTAAATTAAATTTTAAAATGTAAAAATTAATATTTACCTGACAATATACAGACAGTTATCGCGGTAAAAATGGATGTGCATTTCTGATTGATCTCACAGTTAGACGCAGAACAATGTCCATCGGGTTCCTAAAACACATAAACATGTATGTACATTTATATAACTTGAAGATCAGGTTTTATATTTGCTGAGTAGCTATTTTATTTTTGAATGGGGTGGAGTGATGGTAAGAAATTTGTATTCGTCCTTGTTATTTATAAAAAGAGATCGGTCAGCATCCGGAGCCCTTTGGATATTTGCAATTTCTTTATTAATTGTAGCAACATTTCTATACTGGTCAGTTTTCCGTTAAAAAAGTTATTTGATTGAATATAATTACATGTATTGAGAGACTTATTTTTAGGGATGTGCGATTTTATCGGTATACCGGTATATCGCGATTTTTCGTTGCGTGATACATATCGTGATACGGAGACCTAAATACCGGTCTTTAGGCACTTATAATAAAGTCCAGAAATTATTCATTTATTCGTTCAATCTTTCAAATTACAATTACAGAAAGTATAAAAAATGTTGTAAAAAGTGAAAAGAACGGAATCTTACCGTCCAAACATAATTGATTTTATATATATAAAAATTTCAAGATAGTAAACAATTTTTTTCTCGCATATTTTTTTTAGAAAAATAATGACTTTTCGTATAAAATCATTGTTAAAACTGCTTTTAAAAATATCATGATATTAGCGTGATATTGTGGGAAAAAATCGTGATATATCGCAATACGAAATTTTTGGCGATACCCATCCCTATTTATTTTACACTGCATTACCTGATTCCAGTTCTCCTCCCTGTCACTATAGATCCACCCAATACTCCGAATGAATTTATCTGGAGCAGTAACTCTGTTTTCAAAATTTATTTCACAATAATTACCTCC
Source organism: Saccostrea cuccullata (assembly GCF_032062105.1). Lineage (NCBI taxonomy): Eukaryota > Metazoa > Mollusca > Bivalvia > Ostreida > Ostreidae > Saccostrea > Saccostrea cuccullata. Next base: position 18,413 of record NW_026924864.1, read on the forward strand.
CCTGTAATAACCGACAGATTTACATCTTTTTGTTCTTGCACATTCGCCCATACAATCCAAAATACTGTATCCGGTAAAGGAATTTATCATTGTCTTGTCCAACCTGTAGCCGTGTTGAACCTGCTCTAACCATACCTTCACATTGGCGGTGCACAGTATGTTGAATTCGGTTAAAACATACATTAATTTTAAAAGATTTGGAATAAATCTTGCCATTACGTATACAATGCACTGAAATGTGTGTTGATGCGTGTACTTTTGGCTTCTTTTTTTTTTTTTTTTTTTTTTTTTTTACAAATCAATCAAAGTAGTAAAAGTTTGTGCTAATGTGGAAAACAATTCATGAATTATGAATATTTTCATTATGTTTTTAAATTAAAAAAAAAGTTTGAAGAAAGAGCATTTTAAAAGTCACTTCGGATTATGCGCATTTAGATCAATACTTTTACATTGTAACCACAACGACGTGTAAACTTCTAACAAATGTTCGACCACCGTGCAATGTTTATTCAGTTTGAACCGAATACTTGTCTTTGAAGAAATAGAGGATTTTTTAAATAGATTATAGATTTTTTGCTACCTATTATACGTAAATATAGAGTTAAGTCATGTACATGTATTTTATTAATAAATGATATTTTTTGTTGTTTTTATTAAAAACGTTTATTTATTTATTTTAATACATTCATCAAAGATCTAAAGTTCGCAGACTTCCTGGCCTTCCACTGGAAATTTCGTTTACTCGCCGAAGTTAGAGAATAACAGTGTTAAGAAAATGTTAAATATTAAAACTGATCAAGCCTAGGCTTTTCAGTAGAAAATTTTTATAGATTTTGCAAATATGACCTAATTCAATGTCAGACATGTAAAGTCCTAAGAACAATCGAACTTTTGAGAAAGGTGGATATTTTACACAAATTCTTAAACAGAAAGATTTGTTGGCGAAACTAAAAAGTATTTGGGGGGAAGGCTATAAGAAGTCACACAAATCTATTCATATAGGCATTAACATAACAAAAAATTGTGTACGAAAAGTCCATGATTTCTAGATATTTTCAATTATAAAAAATAGAAAATAAAATCCGCCCACCCGCCCTAATTTTTTTTTAGCAAATTAGGATGAGAATCTAAAGATTAATTTTATCTGGCCTTACCGCAACAGGTTTAATAATTTAATAACAAGGAAAAACATTCTTGAACAAAACAAATTCAATAGCATACACAAAGCACCGCGTTTTCGCAATCCGATAAAAATTAGAAAAATCAAATTGAGACAGATCATAACGAAAAGCAACTGCTTAAATCCTAATAAACGGATTCCCGATTTCATAATAGCAAAACGTGAGACGTATTTTGGAATCGGCATCCGTACAAAATACGGCGAATAAGTAATAGTAAACAGGTCTGCACTTGGAGCTTTTCGGATTGTTCAAACCTCGCACACAAACCTCTATCTTTGCTAGTAAATGGTTTCTGATACGATGCTCCCCACATACACCTCTACAAATTCAATACATGTAACAGTAACGAAACCATGATTTAGATTTTTTTGGATTATATAAGTCGACTTTGTTTAAATGTAGTGATCACTTTGACACAATAATGAACAATGGTATTTGACCTGGCTTTGACTTAGTACTAAAGCAAAAGCTATGATATTTTGATGTGCTATAGTTAAATTAAGAAGTTAACAATTATTCTTTTTTGTATCTTTTTAAAGTGTATTATTTTTTTCTGAGAGAAAAAAAAAATGATATGAAGACATATCAGCTTGAAAAAATTACATCAACAAAGTAGATACATTTGAACAAAACTGTTCCCAATTAACTGATTTTTTAAAGAATATTTAATATTTTAAAGTTTAAAAGACATATTTATTCCAATATGTCTGAGTAAACATATTTTTAACGTTAAAATAATGTCTTAGTACAGTGTATATGAGACATATAAAAATGAACTTAGTCACTAAATCTGAACTCGGTAAATATGCTACCAAATCTTCTTTCTTCAACATAAGAAATCCAATGAAGTTTTAATCTTATTTTTAATGTTGTTGAACAATGTTTATTCTTACATTCTCAGACTGTTATATAAACTTATTACAAAACATTTTAAAAAAGAAGAAAATAGTATCGTGAAAGACTTTTCCAATTTAATTTAAAAATTTTTTTAAAATATACTTACATAAACTTAATACCTTATTATGAACAACAACAAGAATTCATCATACATGTACTTTATTTTAGACCCTGTTTGTCAGTTGTTTGTGTTCAATATTTCTACAGTATTGATACATGTATATACATTTTTTTTTAAATTTATAGTTCACTGATTAGAGTAGATTGTGTCTTCAGTCTCTTCTTCGTGTGTTTCAATATATTCCATTACAGCAGCATGGATCATCTTGTACTCTGTCTGTAAAGACTATTTATTTTTAAATAATGAACGAAAACCATACACCATATAATTTTGTTTTTAACCTTTTCAATTTTAAAGGAGTTTTCCATTTTTTTCTTCTTCGCATAATGATGTAATATTAAACCAACATCGATAATTAAATCTAAAAAGAGATCAAATAAAAAAAAACAATATTTTTTGGAGTAAAAAGAAATTATTTCTCTTTGCAGCTTTCCACCAAGAAGTGCTGGGGTAAAAAAATCACGAGAGGAACGTTAAACAACATACAAACAGAACAATATATTTACCCAAGTAGAGCACAACTCAGGACGCCTTATTTGTAACTGGCGAACAGTGGAGAAGATATCGATTTCTTCATCAATTGACAACTGTTGCAGGACATTATATACAGCACATAACACTCCACACATTGCTGCACCGTCGCTGAATGAGATGATATTTTATCATGTCATTACAAACGTTCAATATATATCGGAATTGGATTGTCATCTGCCTCAATATTTTACTTTTGAATTTTTTATCGCTATTTTCTCTAAATTTACAAATATATTTATGTTGACATGCAGTACACATATTATTCCATAAAATTAATTCTCATTTTTCAAAAGATTTGAAAAAGTATATTGTACGAAAAAGGATTATTAAATCAGAAATCAAGTAATAAACAAAGTACATATACTATCCAAACCCCTAAATAATATAATCAAATATGACAAGAGTTTTGTTAAAATATTGCGTAAGCTATACTTGTCCCCTATTTGCAAGCTTAAGTGTTATCTACTTGACCAATAACTAATCAAAGTCACACACCAAAACATGAACTCCACATAAGCAAACTTTAAGGGGGAGGAGGTTGCGAAAAACCCTTAAAAAATTAAAAAGGTCTTAATTTGTTTATAAATCATTGAACACAAACGCAGGTTTAATCTGTAACTCACCTGATACACTCACATACCAATCCGACAGACTGACGCAAAAGAAACCCTAAAACCACCTCTGGTTTCAATGGTAGGGGAATAATTATTACTTTTTAACAATAAATCACTAAAAAACCCCACTGTGAATACTGTATCCCTTACATTTTCAGAGTTTACATAACTTTGTTTACCCCCAACTGTTAATGAAAGGCCCAGGGGCCACATCGCTCATCTCAGCAACTTGCTAGCTAAAAGCTAAAAATCAGTTCAGTATTGAAAAGTTTAAAAATATTATAAAAGTTGGTTCGAGGGAGAGGGGAGGGGGGGGGTGAACAAACTTAAATCTACCCTTCTTAAGAATGATTTTGACATAATGGCTCTGTTGTTTATTGTAATGATCCATTTTAATGATGCTTTTAAATTATTGATCAATCATTGCTTGATTAAGAATTGTAAAGATTTTTCACATGTATTCCTATGTAAAACTCTGATACCCCATTTTGGACCCACTCTACCCAAGGGGGTCATGATTTGAACAAACTTGAATCTACACTATCCCGAGGATGCTTCCATAGAACTATGAGCAATCACAACTTTGCTGTTCTCAAGAAAAGATTTCGAAAGATTTTTTCTACGTAATCCTACTTTGATTACCCATAGTGGCCCCACCCTTGCCCCAGGGGTCATAATTTGAACAGACTTGTATCTTCACTACCTTGGGATGCTTCCATATTACTATGACCGATCACGGCTATGCTGCCTTTGAGAACAAAATTATTTAAGATTTGATACTATTGTGGCCCCACTCTACCTCCGGGGGGTCATGATTTGAACAGACATGAATCTTCACCACCAAAGGATGCTTTTACAGGAGATTTTAAAAGATTTTTCCCATGTATTAACCATGTATTCCTATGTTAAAATTTAAAATTTGATACCCCACTGTGGCCCCATCCTACATCTGGGGGTCATGATTTGAATAAACATGAATCCTCACTACCAGAGAACGCTTCCACATAAGTTTCTTTTCTCCTGGCCCACTGGTTCTTGAGAAGAAGATTTTTAAAAGATACCATTAATTAATCAGTAATTCATAATAATCTCCCTTTGAAAGAGGGCGCGGCACTTCATTTGAACAAACTTGAATCCCCTTTACCCAAGAATACTTTGTGGTAAGTTTGGTTGAAATTGGCCAACAAATTGAGAAGATGAAAATGTTAAAAGTTTACGACAACGACAGACAACGGATAAATTTTGATCAGAAAAGCTCACTTGAGCCTTCGGCTCAGGTGAGCTAAAAAGTCTAAGATAAAGGGGGTAGGGGAAACTCGGGTTTTGAACATTACCTGCTCATCACTGTGACAGGACCCTCTTTTCCATTTCCTAAGATGATTGAGACCATTTCAAGCAATTGTTTGACACATTGTCCTTGGTTGGACTGAAAGCTGCAGGTAGGCACAACCACCTCAACAGCGTGATATTTTTCTTGCTGAAGTGGGAAAAAGGAACCGAAGAGCGTCAATTATTCATAATACTACAAGACTTCTTGAAAAGTTTCAAAATGATATTTGCTTTTTTGGTAGATCGAACTGGTAAACATTCTAATTGTATTTACATAAAGTAGCCCCTATAAAGATTGTGCAACAGAGAAACACATTTCTGGCAACTGAAAAATCAAGAAAAATATAGAAGCCAATCCACCAAATGTCAGTGGTTCTTATATGTGATGTATAATTACAAATTGTCTCATTCAGAGTTAGAAAAAAAGGCATTTTGCCTATCTTTAAAATATGTCGCTATATACTCACTCCCTTTGTCAAAATATGAATAGTGAAACCCTTAGTGAGATTTGTCAAGTTTCCTTGTTGATACTGAACGGTGAATGGCCCTATACATTTAGATCCACCGGAGTCGGGCAACCATGCTTCGCTCTGAAAACATGTTAAGATTGAACATCAAGCATTCTGAGAGAATTGCAGAAGCAATATATTATGTCTTCTCTCGGGATCTCTTTCTCTTAAGGATGTCATTCATAAGATCCATATGAAAATGTGTCCCCAAAATATATACGGACATTTCGGTATTATACTTTGGTTATGAATTAAATATCATGGAAGAGATTGAACCATAATTTTTTTCTAAGGATAAAACCCCATTCATATCTTATCAGATACGTAACAAATTCATGCTTTGTAGATTTTAAATGTATTTACATACTGATGCAACACCACTCAGAGGGTCCATAGAAATCACAGTATCAGATTCATGATCGACGAGCAGACGCACAAGGTCAACAGCGTCATCTGGTGGTGGATAATGCGTAACAATAAACTTGTGTCTCTGGGTGTATGACTGAAGATAAACATTCAACATAACATCAGAAATATTTCGAAAATTTTCACATTTATGTAATTTTCGTTTTTTTTAAAAATATATTCAAAAGACTTAAATTACAATTTGCAATTTCATACTAAGTCGATACACACGGGGAGAGAAATTGCGTTTATGTAATTCCCACGCTTCCGTACGCTGGATGGCAAAAATAAACTGTACTTGTCCACTAAAATAAATATAAAAAAAATATATCAAGACTCTTTTTGAAAACACCCTTCTTAATTATATGGAATATAAAAGTGAAGCACATGTAAATGACCATTGATCTAAAAATAATGAATCTATGAACAAGGGTATATAAAACACCCTTTAAATCCATGTTGTGAGGTGTCTAGGAAAACAAAGATACCAAAAGAAGGGTACTAACGTGGAAGAATCCGAACATCTCCTCTGTTGAATTGCCTGCTGAGTTTATAATCATCCTCTGTATACAATGGTCGAACTTTTAAAAGATTCTGAAAATAAGATGAGGAAATGCAATATATTTGTGTAGATTGCACTGAGATATAATGCATGCTTATAGGGTGTATATTACCTGAAACTCTTTTCTTAGTTTACTGTGGTTTTCCGGTTTATTTTTCTTCATTTCGTCATTTTCCCCCAAGAATTCAGTTTTCTTCATAAGTTCTGGTGCGGCTTTAAAGGCATGCTCCAGTACCAGGTATA
>NW_026924865.1:0-24930 GCF_032062105.1 Saccostrea cuccullata
GAACCTGAGGATCGGATAACCTTAAAATACATAACCCGCGTAAGCGGGTTATGTATATTTTTTTCTGCAATAGATGCGACCGTTCATTCCAGTAACAACAAACAAAGAAAGACATTTTATTGTTTATATTTATATCTGTTTAAATTATCATTTTAAGTAGGATTAAAAATATTAATTATTGTGTTAATGATGCGAACGTCTTTGTACGTTTCATTGATGCAACGGCCACTGATCAAGAAATCTGTACAGTTGATATGCCTAATGTAGTTTATGCAGGGATGGACGCAATGGGTTTTCTTAAGAAATAAAGAAAAAAATATTCAGTGGATGGAAATATATCATTATGTTTGCTCTCTGAGATATTTTGACCTTCCTCATCTCCTCCCCCTCCCCAATGCACTTATTTTAGAAAAGGATGTTAAAACCCTTTAACTGATGAGTACCATTGACAATCTGTTTAAAAAAAGCCTTTATACATTTATTAAGGAGATCTCGCTTATTATGTTTATAGGGGTATATTTTTGTACAGAACGGCTACATGAAGTTTTAACTCATTTTTTCGCATTGTATATTTGAAAAGGACATGTAATAAATACAAAATGTAAAAAAAAATTCAAGGTAGGGGTCATATATTAGGGAGGGGCAGGTTCCTGTCCACAAGTACATGTGTCCAGAACTTGCACTTAGTTGTAGAAGTGAACACGCCAGTTGCAAATCTTGTACATTGTGTCGCTGAACTTTTCACTGTATACAGTAAATATCAAACATGGACAGTTCAACCAAAATGTATCCTAGACTTTTCATGCAAGTAAGAATAATAATATTTTATATACAAGTTTACGCGTTTGCTCCAGTATAGAGTTAAGAAAATATGAAATGTCATGAAAATGAAAACATCAATGTATTATTATATAAATCTGTACTTAGGAAAACAGGTAACATTTAATCAAAGTCTGTAAGCATATTTAATGATATCTAATGATAATTTTAAATTTCTGTTGAAGTTACTCTTATTATTTCTTAAGATTTGAAAGATTAATTCATTTCTTTCTTGAAGCCACTCAAGAGTGCTGAATTTGTTGTATTTTTATTTTCAAACTTAATGCTGTTTCTTGTTTTCCATATTGACCACTTGTATATATAAATCAAGGTGTTAATACATATTCGAACATTTTTATACGTCAGGTGTAGGATTTCTGTATTACGTGTTTTATCCCCCTTTGTATTTGTAGAGATTACTGAAGTACTGATGAAGTTAGGACAGGCTTTTTATGACACAGGGAGGGTTGATGAAGGAATGATATTTACCCAGCAGGCCATAGACAAAGATCCCCACTTCCTTATAGCTCACCTGAACAAAGCCAAGATGTATATTCAAGTTAGCTAAAAAGCACATCAAAATCCTTTGATAGAACATTTTGTTTATCTAAGCATTTTTGAATGTGAAATTCTTTTTACGTTGAAAAAAAATCTATCTGTATCCAAGGCATTTTGGGTTTGAAAATCTATCTTGAGTGCAAAATCAACCCAAGAATCTAATGCTATAATCAAATCTTTAGTGTTGACCTCTGCAATGACAGTTTTGCTGAGAATAGCTAAGGTAATTTTCATTTTAAAATTTTATTTGTTTTTGCTCTGAAAGCTGAATCAAACTACATGTATTGTAAATCTCATTCTTTACAAGAACTTTGTTTCATGTGCAGGTATAATCACACAAGACCATGACCAATTTTGCTTTTATTTATTGTGAAATCACACATTTCTGTGGGGAGTCAGAAGAGAACCACAAGTTTATGTCCTACACGAAATGTAAAAATTTGACATGCATAAATACTAAAAAGTGTTTCTTCTACAAAATCAAATCCCCATGAACCGAGAGTTTTTTTCCTAATACCACGAAAATTTGAGATTTTAGTTAATTTATAAAATTTGATTTACCAGTATTTTTAATTTGAGTTAAAAAAAAATACAAGAGCACTACATGTATGTATGCAGAACAGTTTTAATTGCAAGAGATTTATAGAACCAGCACAGACACATAAATTTTTATCAATCAGACACTCAGTAAGCCAAATATTGTAAAATTCTATCCCCTCTATATAGAGGAGGTAGAATTCTTTTATATTTGGCTTCAAACTGAGCATCTGATTGATAAAAATTCAGGTGCCTGTGGAACCAGTCAATTTATAATCGATTTGATTTGAACATATTCTATTAGGTAATAAATACATAAATGGTTTAGCAGTAGGCATAACTATAGCCTATATTTTATAACCCTCTCCATTGTAATCACTGAGTAATCTGTTTCTTTAACAGAAGAATGAAGATAAAAAAGCAGAAGAAAAGCTAAAGGTGTGTTTGGAGATGAATCCCAAATTGTGGGACGTACATGCTACATATGGTGACTTCCTTATGAGGAAACATAGATTTAAAGAGGCAGCACATATGTTTAGAAAGGTAGGGAAAATTGGTATCCAAAAAAGTACCTCTAATGTCATGAGACAATGCTGGAAATGATTAAAAATTTCACCTTCTCTGAATTGGCAAAATTGTTTTTGAAATTTTCGATTTTTCGGTTACCATTTTCTATCTTTTACACGAGAAATGAGAAATTGTTGATGGTTTTAAATGGATATTAACTACTGTAGATTCCTTATTTTTCGTAAGTACTTATTATCGCAAAATGGTGATGCTTCATGCGAAATGACGTGATAATTTTAAAAATTATAGCATATAATTCAGAAATTCACAGTATTATATTTACATTCAGTGTAATTTTCCTTATGAAATCCATTAGAAATCCACGACGTTCAAATTTCTATAACACACGCGAAACCTTGTCACTGCGCACTAGAATACACAGTCGGAACTATGTACATTTTGAATACTCTAGGAAAACCAAAATGTAAAATGTTTTATTCAAATTTAATGAAAAACTATAAACCTGAACAATGAACGTAAAAATTAACGTAATATGCGTTTAAAGAATGAATTTGTCACTTTTTTACTCGCAATGTTTGTTTGCGTTATCTAACTATGCAACGTCATTTAACGTCATTTGACGTCACAATCGGCTCTTACATCTATTAACCACGGCAGCTTTGAAAGGCAATAAATTCACATTTAAGATTAACGAAATAAGCAATTATGAAAAGGAAAAAAAAGAAATGAAATATAAGCATTGAATTCATTTTTTTGGATGTCTTGGCCCAAAACACACCTGGCCGTGCCGACAAATTATCATACCGCGCTAACGCGCGGTATTCTTTTCGGCCGGGGGTTTTATGGCAAACATCCAAAAATATAAATTAATTTTAAATTATCTTATTAATTAGATCAATTTCGGGAACACAGGTAAACCCAGACATGATTCCATTTGGCAATTTTAGGAACGCCCTGCAACAAAGTGGTGACAACAAAAAGGAAGCAAATCTGGTTATAGAAAGGCTTCAACAAAAAAGCAGGACAGACAGTGATAAAAAGGCAAAAACCCAGTCACTAGTTCAAAGTCACACAGTGAAAAATATAGTGCTAATTTATACAAGTCACAATTCAAAGTCCTTATCCCTGCATTTGGAGCATATCATAAATTGTTGTATTTATTTTTTTTTTTTTAGTTTATTTTAAATTTTTTTTTGTTTTTTGCTTGCATGTATGTGCAGAAAAAAAATCTGTCTCAATTTCTTGTGGTTAAAAAGGGAAAAAATTTTTTAAAGTGGAGGGAAAAGGGGGAACTATGTATTACATTGTGTTTTTATTTTTTCATTTCATTGGGTATTTATAGGGAGATTATGTATCGTTATTTCATTCCAAGTTATATTTTTTTTTAAAATACATGTAAATGTATATATTGGCTATCTGCAGCTATTATAATTGGTGTGAAAAAAAATAACAAAATTGTAATTTGTATAAAAATGTGACAAACAATAAAAGTTTTTTGTGTCAAGTTTCATTAATTCTTTTTTTCTTGTTAATGGTTCACATTTAGATATATTTCTTTTTTAAAAAAAACAACATTTCCATCTCCAAATATATTTAATTCAACATTTCATTGCTTTAAAAAAAATTTTTTTTCATATTTTTTTTCCCAAAAATTTTGCAGACCTCTTGATCTAGCTTGCTTTATTCTGTTATCTGTATGTTATGCATATAACACAATAGAAAAAAATCCTTATTAAAATAACATACTTTTTTTTAAACACGTAAACTTTGTCATAACATTCCAATTTCTTCTTTCAGTGTTTTGGGGTTTTTCCCTTTCTTTGAATACTTGTGATCTTTTTTGCCACGTTATATCTGTGATACTTTGTCCCTGATTGTTAATTAAAAGTGATCAAATAATTATAAATGTTATTTATTACTTACAAATAAAAATGGATTGACATTAAATGTGTTATTTTTGTATGCCCCAGACTGAGTGATTGGGATTAATAAGTAATTTGAGTTTTGATTTTGAATTTTCAAGGACTACCTTTGTTTTTTGGGGTCAGCTGACTCAGTTCACATAGTGTGTTTGTCCAACGGGATCATTTTGATATAACTGAGTAACAAAAGAATAAAGATGAAAAGAAAGAAAAACTGAAGGTTTGTTTGGAGATGAACCTAAATTGGGGGGCATAACTACATTGGAGACTTCCTTATGAGAAAACAGGGGTTTTAAAAGGAACAAATGTATATATAAATAGGGAAAATGATATCAAAATAGGTACCTCTAATGTCATTAGACAATGCAGGAAATGATTAAAAATTTCACCTTCTCTGAAACTGGCAAAATTGTTTTTGAAATTTTGATTTCTCGGTTACCATTTTCTATCTTTAAACGAAAAAAGAGAAATTGTTGAGGTTTTTAAATGGACATTAACTACTGGTACTTGATTCTTTATTTTTTGCAATACTTTTATCGCAAAATGGCTGTTAGCATTGGAAATAATTTTTCACAAATGGAAGATTGTAAAAGAATTTACATGGATTTCAGTCCCAAAAAAAAATAACAGAGTAATTTTATTTCTCAATGCTTAGGAAATGACGTGATACTTTTAAAAAATCCTTCGTATAATTAGAAATTCACAGCATATTATCTTTTTAATTTGATCAATTTACGGGAACACAGGTAAACCCAGCTATTATTTGGGCAAATTTAGGAACGCCCTGCAACAAAGCGGTGCAACAAAGGGGTAAGGAAGAAAAAGGTTATAGAAAGGCTTCAACGAGAACAGCAGGACAGACAGTGATAATAATTATAGTGCTTTTTACCAGTCACAAGTTCAAATAAAGTAAAAATATGTGAAATTTTTCGTAAAGTTCAAAGTCCTTAATGCCTTCATAGTATTTTTTTTTCTTAAGTTTTATTTTAAATTTTTTTTTTTTTGTGTTTTTGCATGCATGTGTGTGAAAAAAAAAAATCTATCTATTTCTTGTGGTTAGAAAGGGAAAAAATTTTTAAAAAAGAAAAAAATTATGTAAAAATTTATGATTTTTTTTTTTTTTATTTCATTAGTGTATTTATGGGGAATTATGATGGTTATTGCATTCCAATTCTTTTTTTTTTTCAAATGACATGTGTATGTATGTTATTGGCTTTCTGCAGCTATTACATTTTTAATTGGTGTGAAATAATGAGAGGCAAATATTGTAGATGTAAGTTGTATAAAAATGTGACACAGCTTAGCATAATATAATTTTTTATGTCAAGTTTCACTAATTCATTTTTTTTATGTTCAAATGGTTGTTCAAGTGTAATATAATTTATTTTTATACCAATACACACATTTCCATCTCCAGATCATATTTACATTCAACATTTTATTGCATTAAAAAAAATTTTTTTTTTCATTTTTTTTTTTACCAAAATTTGCAGACCTCTTGATCCAGCTTATTTTATTCTGTTATCTGTTTTTATGCATATAACACAGAAAAAAAATCCTTACTAAACAAGATGTGTTTGAAAACCTGATCCCCCCGTATGGCAACATAGCAAAGATTAAGTTTTTATTAAATGCAAATTTAATTAATTGGTCCCAAAAAAGGGTATTCTCACTGGAAAACAATTGTGAAATTTGAAAGTAAGCTAATGTTAAAGGGTTTTTTAAAAGTACAAAAAAATCTCCAAGGTCAAGGCAAAAGGTCAATGAATTAGTATCAAATAAAAGGCTTGAAAAAAATACTTATGTAAGCATGAAAGCCCTAGCCCTAACCGTTCAGAAGTTACGGTTAACGTTTAATTTCTTAAAAAGTAGGTCAAACTCCAAGGTCAAGGTCAAAGCATCAAAGTTATTGTTATGAAATGAAAGCTCTTGTCATAAGGATCAAATATGAAAGTTAAAAAGGAATCCCCAAATTTTAAAAGTTATGGTCAAGTTTGTTTTTTTAAAGTAGGTAAAAATTAGAGGTCAAGGTCAAAGGGTCAAGGATCTTTATATCCAATGAAGGGTTTTTTACAAGGATTACATATATGAAGTATAAAAGCCCTATCTTTATTTCAAAAGTTATGGCCAAGGTTAAAGTTTTTCACAAGTACAAATCTCAAGGAAGGTAAAAGGGCAAGGTTTTTGGATTAAAATGTTTTTTAAAAACATTACATATGTGAAGTATAAAGTCCTGGTGTTACTGTTAAAAGATTGGCCAAAGTAAAATTTAAAAATTTTCTTAAAAAGTAGGTAAACCCAAGGTCAAGGTAAAGGGTCAAATTATTGTTATCAAATGAAAAGTCTTGTCAAAGAAAAAATTGAAAGATGAAAGCATAGCCCTAACTCTTTAAAAGTTTTGGTCAAGGTTTGCTTTTTTAAAAGTAGGTAAAGCTAAAGGTCAAGGTCAAAGGGTCAAGGTTCTTCATATCCAATGAAGAGTCTTTCACAAGGATTACATATATGAAGTATGAAAGCCCTATCCCTTACCTTCAAAAGTTATGGCCAAGGTTGTTTTTTCAAAGTATGAAAATCTACAAGGTCAAGGTCATAGTGTCAAGGTTGTTGGTATCTAGTAAAAGGTCTTTCATATGTGAATAAAATGTCCGGGTGTCTACTATTAAAAAGATATGGCCGAAGAAAAATTTTTAAAAATTTTTCATGTAAAAGTGGGTCAAACTAAAGGTAAGGTCAAAAGGTAAAATTTGGTGGTCCCCAAAAAAAAGGTCTTGTCACAAGGAATCACATATGAAATATGAAAGTCATAGCTCCACTAAATCAAAAGTTATTGGCAAGGTTAAAGTTTTTGCGGACAAACAGACAAACAGACAGACAGACACCAAAACCCCCCCCCAAATTCTTTTACGGGGGCATAAAAACATATTCAATTTGTTCAACCAACACTAAACTTTGTCATAACATTCCAATTTTTCTTTCAGTGTTTGGAGTTATCTCTCTTTGAATACTAGTATTCGTTTTGCCTCGTTATATCTGTGAACTTTGCCCCTAATTGTTAATTAAAAGTGGTCAAAAATTAAAAGTTATTTATTATTAAAAATAAAAATGGATTGACATGAAATGTTTTATTTTGTCATGTTGGACTGAGTGATTGGAAGTTAATTTACTTATTTGAGTTTTGATTTTGAAGTTTCAAGGACTACCTTGTTATACCTGTGGTATATAGTTCACATAGTGTCGTTTGTCCAACGGGATCATTTAAAATTTAATCGAGGTCCTACGTTGTGACTAAATTTTTTAACTATGGACCAAGGCATTTGCTAAATGTATGTGCATGACATATGTCAATGTTGTTTTGGAGGTAAATACTTAAAAAAGTATCTTTGTGGGCAGTGTTTTGGGGGGAAAAAAACCTAAATAATAAAAAATTTTTTCCCCATGTTTTTATGGGACTATTTTTTTATAGTAAAATTTGGCGTCACGGGGCCTGTGCATTTCAAATCTACTAAATTAGACGGTATTTCGATTTATTTTCAGATTGTTATTTCAAGTAAAAATGGAAATATAAGGAATCACTGTCTAGTTGGGACATTGTGGGACATCAACAATAGTTGGATACAGGGGATAATTTGCATAACGGGCAAAGCCCTGGCATAGTCTCCTAACTGGACAGTGTTTCCCTTTTAAATCATGTCTATCAAAGATTTTAATTTTCTTAAGCTTTCCACTCCACTAGCAACAAACAAGTTGTCTTTTTTGCCACATAAACCAAATGCCCCTTTTAATACAGTTATCTATATAACGGGGGAAATTTGCCCTGGTCAGGATGTGGATACAGTGGTTACCACAGTCTGCTGTAAAATCTGACTCTGGCTGTCTGTTGTGATGCCATAAGGTATAAATGGTTTGTTCTTTGTAGGAGAAGGATGACCAGTGTATCTAAATCAATTTTCCCCTTTGATTGACCACCACTATAGCACCAGCTACACAGTCAGCCACACAGATATCCAGGTTTCTGTTCTCACTAATGTCTTAATTTTGTCATTTCCTGAATAAGGTTTATCTATGAAATAAATTTTTTTTTGTCCTGAGTAACGGAAAACTTTATTGTTTTTTTTCACTGAACATGGTAACCAGGAGATCACCAGAGGAGGTGACACAGATTTGTATAGGTCCCCACCCCTTTGGTTTTCATCTTCTTGTCCATTTTCCATTCACAGTCCTTTTTTCCCCAGTGAAACACTATCCCCACACCTGTCACTGCTATGTCAACTGGCCATTTCCCTGATTTTGTTTTGATTGTCTTTATGAGTGAGCTTTGAATGTTAAAGCATTTCATATCTCGACAGATCCACTTTAAATTTCTTCTTCACTAAGACAAACACTGGAGGTTTCCACCCCCTGTATTTATAGTAGTTATAAGTACTGGTTCTTCAAGCAGTTCTCTGGTTGTTGTCTCTGGTTTCTTCAGTTTGTAACCATTTTCTTCTTTTTTTCGTAGTTAATTCTTTTAAAGACCCAAAACAATGTATAAAGATGTTCTGTTTTTAGCCTTTGGACTGAACACAGGCAGTGATATCTTAACTTTGGGCAGAAGTTTCTTAATTCTCCATTTTAGAATGTATTCCATAGTCATGGACACTTCATTTGTTTCTTTTTCTAAACTGAAGGAAAGTTTGCTCAATTTGATTTATAATCCTTTTAATTTCATCTAAATGTTTCTTCAGAATGCTTAGATTTTTTTTTTTCTTCCTAAATTTTGTTGTCAGTTTGTTACAATTTTTTTGGGGCCTTTCTTCTCCATGTTTTGTTACAGCTGTTGAAAGGTTTTCCATATTCTTCATCCAGTTAGAACTGACTTCTTTGTGGCAATTTCTTCATAGGTCGGAGATATTATGTTTTCTAACTCTTCGGTATTTTTCCTTATGACTTTTCTCTTTAAATTTAAAAGATATCCAAAGAGTTGAAATGGTATGTCCCTTATGTGTATAATTTTTGCATAAAAAACACAGATGTGTTGCATTTTACACTGAAGTTTACATCTTTCTGTTTCATGTGTTTTGCACTTGGGATAAATTGGTGGTTTTTCTTTGATAAAATTTAAATTTGATGCTTGCTAACATGGCAATTGTTCTCCAATACAGGGTTTACAAGGTTCATGAAAATATCACGGGGTAATCTGATATAGCTGCCCAAAAAGGTCACATCTGATCACATCCTGGGCACTGCTGCTGGGATCCATGTCCAATTCTAAAATTTGAATGAAATGCCATTGATTATGACTCTCAATACCTATATAAATATCTTTGGAAAAATAAAGTAAATATTATATCTCTTTATATTTCATAACCTCACAAATCAAAATGCCCTGATTTATTAAAATTGGAAAAAAATTTAAATTGCTTATGGTGATACCGATTTTTATTTTTAAAAAGTTTAATTTCAACCAAAGTATGTTAAAGGATTACACTTATGTACCTTTTCACCCAGTATCTAAATAATCCATATGAACCTGCTTTGTTTATTTTATAGGAATGTTATGCATTGTAAATTATACAATAACTTAATTAAGTTATAAATAAATAATTTCAGACGTATAACAATACATTACAATAGGCAATACCAATTTATGTATGTCCAAATTAGAATCCAAAAAATAAAATAAGAAATGGCGGAAGCTTGCTATCACCTGACTGTAAGGTTAAAATATAGGGTGTCATAGATATAGTTATCTTTTTTAGTAAAATCACTGATCCATACAAACTGTTTTTATGTTTTAAAAATGTTTATAATTTCAATCGTATTTCATTTTCCATAATTAAAATTTTTTTATTTTATGATCCAATTTTTTGGGAATTTAACAAATTCTGTCATCTGCGATCTTTAAAATGTAAGGGGGGCCCTAATAAGTAATAACTGGAAGATGGTGTTACAATTATAGGGGAAAATTGGACCGTTTTAGTTTTGTTCTAAATTAAAAATGTCCCCAAAATTAAATTAATGGATTTTTAAAAAAAAATCAACGCATGAAAAGTAACTTCCGCATTTGATATTTTGTTTTTAAATTTTTTTTTGGGGAAAGCAAATTTTTACAAAACGTTGTGATTTGACAAAATCATTCTTTTTATTGTTATATCATTATTTTTTTTCCCCTGAATATTTTGACCTTTCCCAACCCCCTCCCCCAAAGCACTTATTTTAGAAAAGGATGTTAAAACCCTTATACTAGTTTTCCCTTGACAATCTGTTTTAAAAAAGCCTTTATACATTTGTTAGGGAATCTCCCCTTTTTATGTATACATGTATAGGGATATTTTTTGTAGGAACGGTTATCAAGTTTTAACTCATTTTTTCGCATTGTATTTTGAAAAGGAAGTGTAATATATACAAGATGTAAAAAAAAAATTGAAGGTAGGGGAGGTGGAGGGGGTCCCGTCCACAAGTGCTGTGTCCAGAACTTGCACTTATTTTAGAAGTGAACACGCCAGTGGCAGATTTGTACATTGTGTCGCTGAACTTTTCACTTTATACAGTATATATCAAACATGGACAGTTAAACCCAAAAAGTATCCTAGACTTTTCATATAAGTAAGAATAATGATATTTAAAAAAATTTACGGTTTTTCCCAGTATTAAGAAAAGATGAAAAATCATGAGGATTAAATCAGGTGTAGGATTTCTGTATTACGTGTTTTATCCCCCTTTGTATTTGTGGAGACGAAATCTGATGAAGTTAGGACGGCTTTTTCTGACACAGGGAGGGTTATGAAGGAATGGAATTTACCCAGCAGGCCATAGACAAAGACCCCCACTTCCTTATAGCTACCTGAAAAAAACCAAGATGTACATTCAGGTTAGCTAAAAATCACAAAATCCTTTGATAAACATTTTGTTTATTAAAACATTTATGAATGTGAAATTTTTTTTACGTTGAAAACAAATTGATCTGTATCCAAGGCATTTTGGGGTTTTAAAATCTATCTTGATCAAAATTACCCCAAAAATCTAATGCTATAATAAAAATTTTAGTGTTGACCTTTGCAATGACAGTTTTGCTGAAAGCTAGGGTATTTTTTATTTTAATTTTTTTTTGTTTTTGCTCCCAACCTGAACAAACTACAATGTACATGTATTGTAAATCTCATTCTTTACAAGAACTTTGTTTCATGTGCAGGTTAAAACACAAGACTATGACAAATTAACTTTAAAAATTAAGTTTTGCTCTTGTTTTTTGTGAAATACACATTTTGTGGGGGGTTTATTTTTTTGTTTGAGGTATGAAGAGAACCACAAGTTTATGTCCTACAGAAATGTAAAAATTACACATAAATTTATAATAAAACGTTTTCCATACAAAATTAAATCCCCATGAACCAGGAGTTTTTTCCTCAAACCACGAAAATTTGAGATTTTACAGTTAATTTATAAAATTTGATTTCCAGTATTTTTAATTCGAGTTAAAAAAAAAAAACCTTTCATGTATGCAGAAGAAATTTTAATTGCAAGAATTAAACCAGCATAAAACATAAATTTTTATCAATAGAACTCAGTAAGCCAAATATTGAAAAATTCTTCCCCTCTATATAGAGGAGGTAGAATTTTTTATATTTGGCTTCAAATTAAAACTTTTTGATTTGATAAAAATTCAGGTGCCTGTAGAACCAGTCAATTTATAATCGATTTGATTTTAAAAATTATATTATGTAATAAATACATAAATTGTTTAGCAGTAGGCATAATATAGTCATTTTTATAACCCTCTCAGTTTGTAATCACTAAGTATCTGTTCTTAACAGAAAAATGAAATAAAAAAACAGATGAAAAAATGAAAGGTTTTTTGGAGATGAATCCCAAATTGTGGACGTACATGCTATAAATGGAGACTTCCTTATGAGATAACAAGGTTTAAAGAGGCAGCACAAATGTTTAGAAAAGGGAGGGAAAATAAGTATAAAAAGGGTACCTTTAATGTCATTAGACAATGCAGGAAAAATTAAAAATTTCACTTTTTGAAATTGGCAAAATTGTTTTAAATTTTTTATTTTCATTACCATTTTCTATCTTTTACACGAAAAAAGAGAAATTGTTAGGGTTTTTAAAAGGACATTATTACTTTAAATTTCCCTTTTTTTTGCAAGTACTTATTATCGCAAAAAGGCTATTCAACATCAAATGCGAGAATAAATTTTTCACAAATGGAAGATTGATCAAAAGAATTAACATGGATTTCAGTGCCAAAAAAAAAAAACATAATAATTTTATTTCGCAAACGATGCTTCATGCAAAATGATGGGATAATTTTAAAAAATTCCTTTTGTATAATTAGAAATTCCCGTATTATGTATCTTATTAATTTGATCAATTTACAGGGAACACAGGGAAAGCCAACATATTATTCTGGGCAAATCTGAGAAACGCCCTGCAACAAAGCGGTGACAACAAAGGGGTAAGGGGGACAAATCTGGTTATAGAAAGGGTTCAACGTGAACAGCAGGACAGACAGTGATAAATAATAGTGCTAATTTATAAGCAAATTAAAATACACAGTGATAATATGCTAATTTATACAAGTCACAATTCAAAGTCCTTATGTCTTCTTTGTGAAGCATATCATGAAATTGTTGAGAATTTTATTTTTTTTTTAAATTTTATTTTAAATTGTTGTTTTTTGTGTTTTTGCATACATGTGTGTGCAGAAAAAAAAGTTTTCTGTGAGCAAAATGCCATTTTTTTAAAAGAAGGGCATGCGAATTACATTTGACAACGGTCATAATACAAAGAGCTTGTTGTTTTTTTTTTTTCATGCATGTGTGTGCAGAAAAAAAGTCTGCTCATTTTTTGTGGTTAGAAAGGGAAATAATTTTAAAGTGGATGGAAAGGGGGGGTTACTGTAAACCAACTTTTGTTAGCGACGACTTTATTTTGCGATTTACCAGGGATAAATTAACTAGTTTGCAACAAATTATTTTTACAATAAAGCCTATTTAGGTTTCTTTTTAATAACCATAACTTTAAGAACCGGTTCACAGTGAGAAATATTCCGGGCATAGATTTGCGAACTTTGCTGAACAATTCTCACCAAAAAAAATTGGTTTAGTATGTATTACAACATGATTTTATTTTTTCATTTCATTAGTGTTTTTGGGGAGATTGTGTATGGTTATTGCATTCCAATTTATATTTTTTTTTTTAAAAAATGTAAATGTTTATCATTGGCTTTCTGTAGCTATTACATTTTATAATGGTGTGAAAGGAATGAAGGAAAAATTGTAAGTTGTATAAAAAAGTGACACAGGTTAGCATAATATATTTTTTATGTCAAGTTTCATTCATTAAGTTTTTTTCTTTTTAAATGGTTACATGTAGATATAATTTATTTTATACAAATACAAGTACAAATTTCCCTTCCAAATCATATTTACATTTAGCATTTCATTTTCATTAAAAAAATTATTTTTATAATTTTTTTACCAAAATTAATTTATCCAGCTTACTTAATATTTTTATCTTTTTTTATTCATATAACACAGTAGAAAAAAAAAAAACCCTTTTAAAAAAAAAACTTACTTCCATTTGTTCAACAAGCTTTTAAACTGTAAAATTCCAATTTCTCCCTTTTTGTGTATTGGAGTTTCTTCTTTGAATCTTGTATTCGTTTTTTTCCCTTTTTATCTGTTACTTTTTCCCTATTTTAATTAAAAGTGATCAAATAATTATAAATGTTATTTGTTATTAAAAAAAAATTGGATTGAATGGAATGTTTAAGTTTTGTCATGTCAAAGTAGTATTGGGGGGGTTTAAAAGTTTAAATTTTTTGTTTTGATACAATTAATTTATTTTAGGTTTCAAGCAGTGGCGGATCCAGAAATTTTGAAAAGGGGGGGCCCCACCAGTTTGAGGTCAGGGTAGGGGGCCCGTAGCCGCACCAAAAACATTTATTTATTTGTTACTTTGTATTTTTTGGACACAAAAAGGGGGGGGGCAGGCCCCCTGGGCCCCATTTAAATCCCCCTTAGGGACTATACCCTTGTTATACCTGGGACCCTGACTCAGTTCACATAGTGTCGTTTGTCCAACAGGATCATTGTAAGGGTTCCTAAACATTTTAACTCAAGGTTGACCAAGGTCATTTGCTACATGTATGTGCATACATATGTCAAATTGAATGTTGACTTGGAGGTCAAAAACTTCAAAAAATATCTTTGTGGGCAATGTTTTTTTTGGGGGAAAAAAATAATCAGTAAAAATTTTTTCCGTGTTTTTATGGGTATTTTTTTTTTTAAAAAAATTTGATGATGGGGGTTGGCATTTCAAATCTACTAAAATAGACGGTATTTTGATTTATTTTAGGTTTCCTATTTTAAATAAAAATGGAAATATAAGGAATCACTGTCTAGTTAGGAGAGTATGCTAGGGGAAAAAAGTGGGAAACATGGGATAATTTTAGCATAAAGGGCTTCTTAGTTTAAAATTATTATTTTTATATAACTATGCCCCGGATAGTCTCCTAACTAGAAGTGATTCCTTAAATACATGCATCTAAAATATTTAATTTTCTTAAGCTTTCCACTCCACTCAGCAACAAACAAACAGTTATTTTTGTCCCCACATAAACCATATAGATTCTTGATCACGTTTTTTAAAGGAGGAATTCCATCCCGGTCTAGGAGTGGATACAATGGTTTTGGGAGTTGCTTTAATTTTGGCTGTCTTTGATGCCCCCGGGTTTAAATGGTTCATTTTTGTAGCAGAAGGATGCCTTAAATGGAGGTTTCTGTTCTCACTGATGTATTTAATTTTGCTATTTCCTAATAAGAAAAGGTTTTCCCTCCTCATAAAATGTTTGTTTGTTTCTTTGGGGGGCCCAAAAAAGGGGGAAATTTAGATTGTGTTTATATCACTGGGAAAAACCAAAATCACCAGAGGAGGTGACAAAGAATTAATGGTGTCCAGTCCTGTAGTCTGATCATCTCCTCTGTCTATCCATTTTACTTTATTCCCGTTTTTTTATTCAAGTAACAATCCCCATTACCTGTCACTGCTATATCATTTGGGCTTTTCCCTGTTTTTGTTTTGATTGTCTTTTAAAGGGCTTTGAATGTTAAGCATTTCATATCATCGACAAATCCACTTGTCCAAATTTCTTCTTTACTACGACAGGCAACACTCAGTTTTTTATACCCAGAAAATTGTTGTTATAGTTCTGTTACAGTTTCCCAAAATTTCCTTTCTTCGTTTTTTAAACCCTTTTCTTCTGTTTTGGTTTAAAATTTTGGGTAAAGATCCAAAAAAGTATAAAGATGTTCTGTATCTTTAGGCGAAAACAGGCAGTGATATCTTCACTTTAGGCGGAAGTTTCTTAATTTTTCCCTTTTTGAACTGTATTCCATTGTAAAGGCATTCATTTGATTCATCTATTCTTTTTAACTGAAGCAAAGTTTGCTCAATTTGATTTATAATCTGTTTAATTTCATCAAAATGTTTCTTCAGAAGCTTTGAGTTTATTTTTTACTTCCTCAATTTCTGTTGTCAGTTTGTTGAAATGATGTCAATTTTTGGCTTCTCCAGTTTTGTTACAGCTTTGAAAGTTTTTCCCTATTCTCCATCCAGATTAGCAATCTGAGTTTCTATATCAATGGCAATTTCTTCATAGGTGGGAGAAATTATTTGTTCTTACTCTTCAGTATCTTAAAAGATTTCTCTCTTTTAAATTAAAGATATCCAAAAGAGTTGAAATGGTATGTCCCTTATGGCATCAGTTATAATGCATAAAAAAAAAATGTGTTGCATTCTTTACAGTGAAATTCACATCTTTTTGTTTCATGTGTTTTGCACTGTGGATAAATTAAGGTGGTTTCCTTTGCTGAATTTGGAGTTTGATGTTTGTTATAGTCATCAGCAATGTGTTCTCCGATACAGGGTTTACAAAGGGTTTACAACAGAAATCACAGTACATCTTTTAAAGATGTCTCACAAAGGTCACATTTATCACATCCTGGGGACTGCTGCTGGGGTCCAGTCCAAATCTAAAATTTGAATGATATGACATTATTATGGCTCTCAATGCCTATATAAATATCTTTGGTAAAACAAAAGTAAATATTATATCAGCTACTCTATATTTCATAATCTCACAAATCAAAATGTCTTGATTTATTAAAATTGTTACCTTAAAACTTAAATTGCTTATGGTGATACCGATTTTTATTTAAAGTTTAATTTCAAACTAAAGGGATTAAAAATTTCACCCTATCCTTTTTACCCAGTTTCTAAATAATAAAATATGAACCCCCCTAGTTTATTTTAAGGAATGTTATGCATTGTAAATTATACAATAACTTGATTAAGTTATAAATCAATAATTTCAGACGTATAACAATACATTACAATAGGCAATACCAATTTATGTATGTCCAAATAAGAATCCAGAAAATAAGAAATGGTAAGTTGCTATCACCTGACTGGAAGGTTAAGATAAAAGGACCATGTCTCGTTCAACCCAAAGCTCGGCGCTCCGAAACTCCGACAAACATAGAGTCGGTCGGAGATTTTCCAAACACCAGGTTGGTTGAAGGACTAAATCCAAGAAATTGTTTTCTTTAGTAATATTATGATCCATACAAATTATGTTTTCGTGTTTTTTTTCTGCAATAGCTGCAAAGTTATTCCAGTAACAAAAAAAAAAACATTTTATTGTTTATATTTTATATCTTTTTAAAATTTTTAAGAGGATTAAAAATATTAATTATTGTGTTAATGATAGAATCTGTGTACGTTTCATTGATGGAACGGCCACTGATAAAAAATTTCATTTATATGCCTAGTGTGTTTATGCAATGGCGCAATGGGTTTTCTTAAAAAGTAAAGAAGAAAATATTCAGTGGATGTAAAATATATTAAGTTTTTCCCCTGAATATTTTACCTTTCCCCATCCCCCCCCTCCCCAATGCACTTTTTTAGAAAAGGAGAAAACCCTTTTTCTGATATACCAAATTACAATCTGTTTTAAAAAAAACCTTTAGGCCTATACATTTTTTAAGGAATATCCCCTTTTATGTTTATAGGGGTATTTTTTTTTGGAACGGTTACCTGAAGTTTTAACTCATTTTTTTGCATTGTATATTTGAAAAGGACATGTAATTACAAAATGTAAAAAAAAAAACAAGGTAGGGGTCATATATTGGGGGGGGGGGTCCTGTACAAGTACCTGTGTCCAGAACTTGCATTTACTTGTAGAAGTGAACACGCCAGTTGCAAATCTTTACATTTTCGCTGAACTTTTCACTTAAAGTAACTATCAAACATGGGCAGCTCAACCAAATGTTCCCAGACTTTTCATATAAGTAAGAATAACTATATTTAATATACAAGTTTACCGTTTCTGTATGATATAGAAAATATGAAAGGTCATGAGGGTGAAAACATCAATGTATTATTATATAAATCTGTACTTAAAAAAAAGGTAACATTTAATAAATCCGTAAGCATATCTAATGTTAATTTTAAATTTCTGTTAAATTCTCCTTTTTTTTTAAGAGTTGAAAGATTGATTTCATTTCTTTTTTAATCACTAAAAGTGCTGAATTTGTAATATTTTTATTTTCAAACTTAATGCTGTTTCTTGTTTTCCATATTGACCACTTGTTTTATAAAACAAGATGTTAATAATATTGAAATTTTTTTAAAAATCAGGTGTAGGATTTCTGTGTTACGTGTTTTATGCCCTTTGTATTTGTATCTAAGTACAGAATCTATGAAGTTAGGACAGGCTTTTTTAAAACAGGGAGGGTTGATGAAGGAATATATTTACCCCGCAGCTAGGCCATAGACAAAAACCCCCCCTTCCTTTAACTTCCTGAACAAAGCCAAAATGTATATTCAGGTTAGCTAAAAAGCCCTCAAAATCCTTTGATAGAACATTTTGTTTATCTAAGCATTTATGAATGTGAAATTCTTTTTTACGTTGAAAACAAATCTATCTGTATCCCAAAGGGATTTTGGGTTTGAAAATCTATTAAGTAAAAAACCCCAAAAATCTAATGCTATAATCAAATCTTTAGTGTTGACCTCTGCAATGACAGTTTTGCTAGAAATGTAAGGTATTTTTTATTTTAAAATTTTATTTGTTTTTGCTCTGAAAGCTGAATAAAATACATGTATTGTAAATCTCATTCTTTACAAGAACTTTGTTTCATGTGCAGGTATAACACACTTTTGTTTTAAATTACCAGTTCAAACGAACATAAATTATTTTTAAAAAAAACTCAAAAAACCTTTTTATAGGATACTGGCTGCGCGAGTGCAACAGACTTTAATGAAATGTTCATATAAAAACTTTTAGTTTATCTTCTGAAATAAATATTCTACAAAAGAAAAAGAAACAATAAAGCGACAGTAACATTAAAAGAACATTTAAACATTTTTTTCGATCATACTAGAAGGGGTGGGTGGGGCGGGGGAAAAGTTTTTGCAATGTAAAACGAACTTCGAATAATTAAAAAACCCCCAAAATTTTCCCTTAACGGACGCTCGTAGCACGGATTAAACCCTTTTTCCCGTAAACAAATAAACAACCAAACATCTCCTTTATCAGGACTTTAACGCAACAAAAAAAAACAGGTGTTTTACCATAACTTTTATAAAAAATTTATGTTTAAATTCACCATTCAAACAACATAAATTATTTATAAATAAAACTAAAAACACTTTATATAGGATGAGGTCGCATGCCAGTGCAACAGACTTCGACGATAAAGAAAGCATTGACATAAAATTATCAAAACGTATATGACCCCACCCCTATATCAAGACTTCAAGGTAATCCAATTATTACTTATTTTAAACCAGGCCTAATATAATTGAAAAATTTTAAAAATTGCAGAATTTAAACTGATGGTATTTATCCACATTGATTATTCTTCAAAACCCCATAAAGAAAAGTTAATATTATAAAGGAGAATAAAAATATAACTTTTCAGTAATAAAAATTCACCTATTACATGCATTTTTAAAACGAAATTTTTTTCAACAAAAAATTTTATGGTAAAAATTATATTTCCCCAAACAATTAAGAAAAATGCACAGATTTTTATACTGAGTTATGTGGTACTTTAATTTTTTTATGTATCTGTTCAATTATTATTATACATAAATACTGTAGTTTATAAAGCGTTTGCTATGAATCAAAATCCATAAATCACTTATAAATTTATATCAAACTTTTAAAAAATTGGTATTTAAGGCTAGATCAAGGACATTTGTATAAAATGTTCAAAGAACTTTAATTATATTAAGATTCATAAACACTCAGTCTGCTCACTGGTCTAAAATGTTGCTTGAACCTAATGATTTTCCAAAAAAGAATGTATTTATAAGTAATACATTCAAATTAAACAAAAAAGACACTTCTACTTGCAAATCTATAAAGAAATATGAGACATTTATGTCATTCAGAGTTATTTTTCTTATCAGAGTATTAAAGATGCATGAAATTCAATTTGTTGTATGAAAAAAGATTTCAATTTTAAGCTTCCTTGGAGACTTTCATCATGACTTTTTGAATAAATCATTAAATTAAAGGGTTATCCTTCCCGGCTGAAAAGTTTTCTTTTCCTTTTTACCATGAATTCTTCAGAAGAACTGGG
This sequence comes from Saccostrea cuccullata, assembly GCF_032062105.1. Classification (NCBI taxonomy): domain Eukaryota; kingdom Metazoa; phylum Mollusca; class Bivalvia; order Ostreida; family Ostreidae; genus Saccostrea; species Saccostrea cuccullata. Next base: position 20,006 of record NW_026924865.1, read on the forward strand.
AAAAAGTTTTCTACGTTGATTTTTATCAGTAAATCATAAATATCACATTTGCAGTTCAGATAGCAACTCCGTTAAAACACTATGAATGTAAAAATACTTCTATAAACTTAAAAGTTGGAGTGTTTACAGAATTCTGTTTCTTGTACAAGATTATGACTTCCAGATACTTAAGAATAACTTTTACAAAACAAAATAAATTTAAATAAAAAAATCATAAATTATACTAATCTGATCAAACATTATAATCAACCTTTTCTAAACATCTCTTGGTTATTAGCAATAGGACAAATGAACTGAACCACACCTACCAGAATGTAAACATTATCCTCGTTGATTTTGACTAAAGGTGATTTGTCCAAACCTCCATTTTAAACGCAGCTTTGGAAGTCTTCAGACAAATCCTTCAATGAAAGTTTTTCAAAACATCTGGTCCGTGTGTCCTGACTAAAGATACCTGAAAAAACTTTTGCTCCAAAAATTTCAAAATCAGATTGTGATGTCAAATTGCTTTATATTATTCCTAAATTATTTTCTAAATGCTTAGAATCCAATCCAGCAGAGCCTGTGATTATAAGAGGCACAGTAACAATTTGGCCTCCTTTACAGAATAAACAAGACAATGCTACATTATTAGTTAGGTTATTAAAATATAAATACGCAAGCACAGTAGTTTCGCTTTGTCAATTGAAATTTCAAATATATCTGCAAATACATCTCAAACAAGTTGAACTTTTGCATATCTTTTGAAGTTTATGTACTTGTATTTATCGATAAAACGAGTTTCCTGCTTCAATGAGAGTATAATTTTACACATATTCAAAAGACAAGAAAGCAACTATATCTAAAGTCATGCCAACTTCGAAAATACTTAAAAATCCAACAAACAGAATTGTCTGTATAACCATACACCTGGGAATTTTCCAGCTTCATCAAGATACTTACAGGTCTTTTGAAGGTCTGTGGCTAAATATACTAGTCAATACTACATTCAAAAAAATGTAAACCTTTTCGAAAATTTTAAAAATTTCAAAAATAATTTTTTGATAAATGTACATGATGAAACATTCAACCATTCCTGCTTCATCTAAGCTACTTAAAGCATTTGAAAGTGTCTTGCCTGCATCATACTCATCTCCAGCCATGCGAGATTCTTCAAGCTACTTACTGAATTTTAAGTGGTTTTGACTGTATCAAACCCTCTCAAACATGCTTACTAACTGAATTTTATATGGTCTTGTCTTTGTAAAATTACATCTCAAACCATGCCAGCTTCTTCCAGCTACTTACTGAATTCTATATGGTCTTGTCGGTATCCAACTACATCGCAAACCATGCAAGACTATTAAAGCTACTTACAAAACTTGAAAATGGCCTTGCCTGCATCATACTTCATCTCAAACCATGCCAGATCCTTCAAGCTACTTACTGAATTTTAAGTGGTTTTGTCTGTATCCACAGTGTCTAACCCACATACTAAACAAACCGGAAGTTCTTGCGTATCGAAGCGTGTAAACAAGCCTAGAGAAGAACAAGTACCCGTTAAAATGCAAGTTGAGCATTATTATTGACAAACAAACATGCTGAATTAACGTAATTATCATTCTGCATATCCCGCTGAATAAGTGTCACTTGTTTTTGTTAAAATTGAATGAATACGTAGGTTGAAATTTTAAAAACGCAATCGTTTGCTCAACATATTTTCACATGCATGTATCGTTTGTGCCTAGTTTCTAGTCCACAAGAGATGTAATTATTTCCCGAAATGGCAAATATTGAAAAATATGATACAAAACAATGTCATGTATGCTTTGGAGTTTTATATTTAAATGTTAAGGTTTGAAATTACACAATTTGAAATACCCTTGTCATTTTAATCACTGTATGCGTCGTTTCAAACGAGATTGTTCGAGTTGTATTGTACGTTCCTATAAAAACGCATATTGAATACCGACATGTAATTGAACAAACAAGAAATCCACATGCCTGACGGTTCCCTGAGTACCACAGTCCATACATACATTTAAACTCACACTCAGGGATTTAGACTCTTTCATTTAAACCTAATTTTGGCGTCTAAAATTTGAGGAGAATCAACGACATTATTAATGGTTGTCAATAAAAGGTTATTAAAATAAAAACCAAACAAAAAACAAAATATACACACACAAATAAATAAAAATAACAGAAAAACCAAAATATTAAAAAAGAAAAAAGCGAAAAAAAAAACAAAAAAAAAAACAAGAAAGCGAAAACTAAAATAAAGAGAGGTACTTTGAGCAATGAGCTCAGTAAATACCCCGCCTTCCATATAAATATAATAACAATGTCCATGTTTTGCCATGGGAAAACCCAAAATATATGTCGGATCAAAAAGTGAAATAGGAGGTGCACAATAGCAATATATGATAAAGACGCGCCCTGAAGTATTAGAAAAGAAAAATTTCCCCGCTTTCACTTGGTCTGTCTGTTCCGTCCGTCAGGCTGTCTGTCTGTAACACTCGTTTCAGCGCGATATCTCGAACCTTTGGGCTTTGCCACTGAAATTTCTCCCCGTGGTATACATGTAAGGAAGACCCTTTTTGATTTTTTTAATGTAAAAATTCATCGCAAGATATCGCGAGGAAATGAATGAAATTGTTAAAGACAGACAGAAAGACGGACAGACGGCACAACATTTCCAAATTAATTTATTTCCCCCATTTTTAGTGCAAGCAGGAAACAAAAATTGATATTGAATTCAATTGTTTTATAGACGTTATTTGTTTATTTAAGTCAATAAAGTGTTCAAATTATGACATAGAATTGTAAGTAATTCATGTACGCAAGGGATGTTGAATAGTTATGTTTGTTAGAGGTAAGGCTTGTTAAGAAATAAAAAATTATCAGATTGTTACCTATTTTCCCCACATTTTGGTTTTATTCAATTTGAAAATCAGTTACACAAAGCAGCCCCGTAGCCGCAATTTCAGTGGGGGGGGGATTGATTGAGGGCATTATCAACTACCAAATATCAAATGTTTTATAGAGGGGGCACAAGTATCTGTTTTCTATATTATTATATAACACTCTTATATACTTGTATATCGTCAAAATTGTGAGGGCATGGCCTTGGGAACAGGGGGCGGCCCCCGGTCCCCAAGGCCATGCACAGAGCCATATAGCTACATGTACCAAGCCTGACATATACATGTACATGCAGGAAGGTTAAGTTAAAATATTGTTAGACATAGAAAAAAAATGAACGTTTGTAAATTATGAATCTGTTGACAGTTGAAAGAATAGCATTGATAAATGCATAACAACCATATACAGTAAAAGAATTGTATCTTAAATACATGTACCTATAACAGTAAAAATAAATTGGAAACTATAATTAATGAATTTACCTTTTACCTAAATTTTTATCAGAGGATAAGTTTTTGTAATGTTAAATGCTTTCTTAACGACAAGATTTTATCAGTCGTTTATAGGAAAGTAATTGAAAAAAAAATGATTTTTACTTTGGCCTCTGTAAATAGGAAGCTGAATTATACATGTAAATGTTTTTTTTTATTCACTTTTCTTTTCAAAGCTTCTATATCGAAAAAATGGTATAATCGCAAAACGTCTGTTATTTAATCACATTTCCACAAGAGAAAACAGCCTAAACACAAGCGACAATGATATTTCAATTTGGAGTCATGAAAATGAGAAGGAAAGATAAAATAGAATAATTATATGCTAGAACCTTTCGATTAAGAACGCACATAATTTACGAACGACTCGTACAATGAAAATACTGTCCCGCACAACGACACATACAGTAAATATTGAACGACGGATACAGTGGCATTTTGATTAAATCAGTAAAATTAAGAATAATCCAATCATAATTAGGAATAAATTACGTTTGAATACCCAAATACTTTTGTTTCTCATTATTTGATACAATTATTACCGAATATGGGATGAACGTCAACGCCATAATATATCTTTTCAACTTCTTATCCAACTACATTGCACTGCGTTTTGCATTGTGTTTAAAAACAAAGCTGCATGTTTGCAAAATTGTGTTTGCTGGGGAACCTTTCATCATAAATCTATGCGTTTTAATAAACAACACATTTAAATACTGAACATGTCTTCGATTAATTGCCGGTTTATTTTCATAAACCAGTGACTGCATCATGTTGTTAACGAAGAAACGCAAGAACTTCCGGTTTGTTTAGTATGTGGGTTACACACTGTGGTATCAAACCCTCTCAAACATGCCAGTTTCTTCAAGTTACTAACTGAATTTTATATGGTCTTGTCTTTGTAAACTACATCTCAAACCATGTCAGCTTCTTCGAGCTACTTACTGAATTCTATATGGTCTTGTCTGTATCAACCACATCTCAAACCATGCAAGCTTCTTCAAGCTACTTACAGAACTTGAAAGGGGGCTTAGTCTGCATCATACTACATCTCAGACCATGCAGGCTTCTTCAAGCTACTTACAGAACTTAAAAAGGGCCTCGTCTGCATCATACTACATCTCAGACCATGCCAGCTTCTTCAAGCTACTTACAGCACTTGAAAATGGGCCTCGTCTGCATCATACTACATCTCAGACCATGCCAGCTTCTTCAAGCTACTTACAGAACTTGAAAAGGGCCTCGTCTGCATCATACTACATCTCAGACCATGCAAGCTTCTTCAAGCTACTTACAGAACTTGAAAATGGCTTAGTCTGCATCATACTACATGCCAGCTTCTTCAAGCTACTTACAGAACTTAAAAAGGGCCTCGTCTGCATCATACTACATCTCAGACCATGCCAGCTTCTTCAAGCTACTTACAGAACTTGAAAAGGACCTTGTCTGCATCATACTACATGCCAGACCGTGCCAGCTTCATCAAGCTACTTACAGAACTTCAAAAGGGCCTTGTCTGTATCATACTGC
>NW_026924866.1:0-24825 GCF_032062105.1 Saccostrea cuccullata
GAGCAGAAAACGCCAAAAACGACAAAGTGCGCTAAAGTGCGTGATTGCGAAGCAAAGGTATATGCGTTAAAATGCGTGATTGCGGGGAAACGGTAAATGCGTTAAAATGCGTGATTGCGGGGATGGGGGTTAATTTTCATATGAATTATCTTACGAATGTCAAATTTAGTTTTAACCACGAATTTTTTGTTAAACAGGCCCCTGCTAAATTTATATGATATACAATACTAGAGTATTTAACACGTGAAATCGATAAAAATATAATTACAAAAGGAACACAATTGAGTTGATTGTGTAGAAAAAAGAATGAGGCTTTAAAAAATAAATCAAGTATTTCCCTTTTATTTGCTTGCAGTAACAACATTTTTTTTTATTATTATTTCGAAGGTCTTATCATCAATATTGAAACTTTCAGTGCTTCGTGATTACTTTTCAACGTGAACCAGTTTGTATATTTGACGTCTTTCACGGCAGAACTAGCATACATCCCATTCAGATTGGAGTAATAACCATCTCTGTACCACCATGCTCCTTTGTAATCTATTGCACAATTCGATCTCCTCCTGATATCGTTATCCTGATCTTTTGTTGTAAACTTCATTTTATTATGGTAAGAAAGGCTGTCGCCTAGACATTAAAAAAAGAAAATGTTACAATTACCATCGAAGGTGGGAAAAGAATTAATACTAGTATATAGAGTAAGTAATAATTAAAACCAGAATTATTAAAAATAATTCTAAGAATCTCTTATTAAAAAATCAACAGAGGACTCTAGTGAAGGACACTATTTATGATCATTATACATGTATGTTGTAATTCATTTTTTTTAACAAGTGATTATCTAAATTTTTCTTATCATTAATTGCAGAATATTAATCATTAGACATATGTTTTGCCAGTCCTGTCGAAAAACACTCAACTTTTCAATTATTATGAGAAGAAATTGAGTGTTCCATTCTGTTTCAATTTAAAACCATGCTTAAGATAATTGTTTTAGAATTATAAAATTTAAATGTAAAATCACCTGCTGTACCACTGTAGCCTGACACTCTCAGTTCATACTTGTTTTGTTCGTCACCTACTGCAAATGTTGAATAATTTGAGTAAAATTTCTGACCGTTGAATTTCTCAAAATCAGCCCGAAGTTCCTGATCTCCCTCTTTTGTAAGCAGGTGCATGTTATCGTTTCCTGAAATAAATATTGTCATAAAATTTATATTATTCTCAAAAGCTAACAAAGATTTTATTGAATATTTTCAGTAATGCTGAAATTTACTGTTGCACAAATAAATTTTAAAGTGGGGCTAAATATTTTACATTGGTGTCATGTTTTAAAATTTGAATTTAATGGGTGGGAGTAAATACAAAATTTAGAATGTTGCAGAATAAGTTTATTTGGCGCTTTTGTACAGTAGAAATACCTGTACTTTTTTCTGAAAACTTGAATCAAGAATTAATTAGCAGATTTTTTTTAATTTCTTGTACCTCTTTGATCGTGGTATTTTATTTCGAATCAAATATGACAAATAAATCCAAAAAAATTAAGGCATTTATTTTTTTTTAACGTGATACAGCATTAGACTGACTACACACCTATCCAATAGTTTTTACTAGGATCTCCAAAACCTGCTTTATATTCATTCCAGGTCCGATAGAAATTTGTACTTCCGTCCAGTCTTTTCTGAATCACCTTCATAAAAAGAAACGGTTGCAGACGTAGCCAACAAGATTATACCGTATGATGAAATACAATGCTTCTAAAGAAGAATCAATTAAGATTTAACCCTCACCGTCCAACCCCCTCCCTCTGTAGTCATGTCACAGTAAACTTTCTTCTCTTGTTTTCCATCCGGATAAATTGTGTATACACCATCCTGTCCTTTCCGACCCGGATTTTTCTTTAGTATGGTTGCACAGTTTTTGTACTTGACTAAAGGTTATAAAAATGTACAGGTATATGCAATGTATTCTCAATAAAACTATGGTATATATAAGTAACGTATATCAAACATAATCTTACTATTGGGTAATGTATCCTTGGGTAATTTAGATACATTGAATGTAGAAACAACAATCACTTTTAGTGAGACAGGGTGTTTAATATTGATATTCGATCCTATTTTTTTCCAAGACCAGCGGGAAGTCTTCAGATTTTGATGAAGTTTTGCTGCAATATTTATTAAAAAATGTAATTAGTTATTTTTTTAATCATTTAACTAAGGGAAAATAAGCGTTTAAAAGAATGATCTTAATGTTTTTTTAATTATCTAAGTAACATGTAACAAAAAAACAGTGTATACCTGATAAGGATGGATGGATCTTGTCTCCATTGGAATAAACCAAGAGAAGGACAACAAATAAACCAATTTGAATGATGGATTCCATTATGTTGTATAGTTTGTGACACAACTAATCCAAATATATATATCGTAAGAAACCAATGCAATATCTTCGTTATTGTGAAATATTATATCTATTTCGTGCAGGGAAAAAGCGATTCCTTGACTCTTTAAATAAACTCCGCCTACGCGTTCTTGTTTTCCTTTATTCTGAATTATTGTCATTCTGGGCACGAGAAGACCGGTATGAAAGCAAAGCAAACATTTTCTACTTTCGTTTCTTTTTTAAGTTTTTCCAGGCTTCTTTCACAAATTTACGTGTCAGGAAAACGTCAGAACCGGTGCTATTACGAAAACTGGAAATTTAGCCATCTCCAACCGGAGCTGATTTTCGATACTTGCGATGCGAATTAAATGCTGAACTCACGATTTATCAATAGAAAAATGATCACCAATATCATATAAAAGAAAACATCACTCCACATTTCGATACTTGCAAATTTTAAAATGCACAAAATGGAAAGAAATCTAGATAAAATGTTCTCAACGTCCTGTATATTTTTACAAACGAACCTTAAAAGGATGTTGGCGATTGTACTATTGATAAGTCGTGAGTTTAATTTAATTCGGTTTGCACGTGTTCCAGTTGGAGGCCGCGAATTCCAGTTTTCGTAATGGCGCCGGTTCTTACGTTTTCCTGGCACGTAAAATATCAAAATCGTAAAAAAGGATCTGGAAAACCTCAAATATTTCGGATTAGTTGTCTGCATGACAAAAATACAGTCATGGGAAAGAAGGAAAGATTATGGTTGCAAACATAGAAATTGCAAAATATTGATATGAAGTTAGAGTATATTAAGGATGAAAATTGAAATTAGGTTTCAAACCATTCAGTAACAATATTTAAGGTTCATTGATACTCTGATAAGAGAGATAACTCTTAATGACATAAATGTCTATTATTCCTTGATATATTTGCCAAGTTGAAGTGTCTTTTTTGTCCAACTTTGCCCTGCAAGCTATGTTACAATTGTTTGTATTTTGCTTAAAAAATACATCTCTTTTAGAAAATCATTAAGGTTCAAACAACATTTTATATGAGTGAGCAGAGGGTTTATGAACCTTAAACTAAATATCCCTCTGCCTTCAGGTTGTCAAAAAAGGACTAAATGTAAAAAGCGAAGGTAACAAACAGTGATCAATATTAAAACTCCAGTAGTAAATACAAGTCTTGAACACGGATCACCTGGCAACATCAAAGGTGAGATCATGTACATAAAGGGGAAGCAATTCATCTCCACCGGTCAGCCAAAAGTACAATAGTGAGAAAAGAATTGTCTAGTTATATATAATTATTAATGTATACTGATTCACGTTTACAAAGTAGGTAACAATATTCTTTGTTTGTAATAATAACTACTGCATTTTACATAAAATGCGGTTCAATTGTTCAAGAGGTAACCAAAGATAAACGGACAGTTTCGTTTCTAGGGAAGAGATTCTTCAAAAGTCATATGTCAGTTTTAGATACTTTTAATACTCTTTACAATCACATTGTTGGTAAACTTTTTCTCCCTGTCAACTACTTTCAGTACCAAATCTAATACAATATTTTCGGTACATCACTAAAAGTGTGTGTGTGGGGGGGGGGGGGGGGGGGGGGGGGCGGGGCAACCAGGCTTTCAATTTTCCTATAGTATAAGTACATGTAAGCTTGGGGGAAAAAGTGGGGAGGGGCAGCCCCCCCCCTGCCCCCCCCCCCTGTTGCTACGCCCCTGGATGCTCACTTCTTCATGGCACCTGATCCAACTTCTGATGCTTTGGAGGTCCGTGTTTGCTCTGCTCCTATTTTGTATTTTTTTATGGACTTTGATATTGAATACTGTTCGTTATCTCCATATCTTTCTTTACTCATCATTAAAAATTAACAGCAGTAAAGAAGAAAGTTTAGCAAAACCGCAAAAAACCATATTGGTGTGGATCAAATGTTTATATTAAAAAATCTATAAAAAAAATTAAATTAAAAATTTTACCAACATAAATAGCAAACAAATGCATGATTTTCATCACTTTAACAAACCATTCCCCAAGATAAATATAAGACAAGACTTTTTTTTGCATCACAGACAACTGATAAAATGGATAATTTTGTTACCTTTTCGTTGGATATCCGCATCGGAATTCCAAAAATTTGTTCGTTTTGTTGATTAAGTTTTCAACGTCCCTCTCGAGAATTTTTTTCACTCATGGGGAGACACCACTACTTGCTGTTGGAGGGCTGCAAATTTTAACCTATACTCGACAATCAGAGCCACTGAGCAATAAGCGATCTTTCTTGCCAATACCTATACTTTGACACGGGGACTTTGGTTTATACAGATTTTTATGCATTTGATCCCTGGTCTCCACGTCCCGTAGTGAATTTGAACTCGTGACGTAAGGATCGACTCCTTACTCCGGGAACTACCTCAGACACTCTAACGAGCGTGCCACCCGGTCCAAAAGTTTGGCAGAAGACTGGGTCCGAATAATTTATATCATTTATATCTTGTATTATCTCGTATTATTATCAAAATTTACAAGTTTTTAATTTTATACATAACCACTCCACATGATAAGGCTTTTGATATCATATTGACAGCTGCTTTTTTCAATAAAAATGGAATTGGTTACTTCACTAACTTGTATCAAAAATATTTTGTTCTTCCAATTAAAACACATTGGCGGAAATTGATGATTTATTAGCGCCGTGTTTACGAGAGTGCATTTATTGGGTATTTTTCATGCCAAGATTGTACTTATTGGGTACTTTTTGCTTATTGGGTATACCCAATAAGAAGTGTCGCTGAATATGCTTAAAACACCCTAATTGGGTATTTGCAGGTTAGTACCCAACAAAACTTGGACACGACGATTTGTCCAAAAAAGTGTCCAAAAAAGTTGCTTTCACGGACGCACCGTGTTTTGTTGTTTCAGTTTTACATTCGGAACTCTAAATTCTCGAGAGTTCCGAAAATCAACTTCCGTTGATCCTGATCATGACAACGTTTGTTTTCATGGAAAAAAATATGGCGACTTAGAAACACTTAATGTCAACAAGATTTTCTGATTGACAAGAGAAAAGGTACGTTTATTCGATTAATATTTATCTATTGCTGGGTTCTTGTTTAAGGAAAATAGATTTTAATGTAATTTTGAAAACAATTGTGCACAAAATTAAAATAGATATATCGGAACAATTAATCCTAAGTTGCACTTGTTTGTATTTTGAATTTTCTCTGTCTTTTTAACTCTCTTGAGGGCGAAAGTATTTAGTAAATTTTGTAATTGTTTAATCGGATAATAAATCGAAAGTGTTTATCGTTTAAATTTTAGATATAACCAACTAAGTATTTTATGACAATGTATATTGGAAAGGGAAATGAAAAATTTTAATAATCGTGTGTTCACTTTAATATAAATCAGTTGTTATTACAAATTTATTGGTTATTGTGATTTATTACAAGAATTTGAAGATGCATTAAATTCATCAATTGACAACAACTAAATAATTGTTGGTTTGTTTATCTCGGACGTGAAAAATAACTGTAAAGATTCATCTTATTATCTGAAAAAAGTAAAACAAGACCTACTGACTGTCTTTGAAATTTTCAAAGACTGAGTGAAAAATGTATTATATTTTTTTAATCAAAATATATCATTTGTTTTAATTTCAAGTTTAAAACATACTAAAATTGATAAATCAAAATTAATTATTTCACATGATCGGGTGTGTAATTTTCATTTAATATGCTTCCATTTTTGAGATGGGTCAAAGTGGTGTTTCTGTAAATTATGAAATAAAACAATTTGTTTGAATGTTAAAATTTATTTCTAATGCATTGATAATGACCTTCGTGTAAATTTTCACTCAAACTGTATTAAATTCCCTAATATGGATATATTCCAGACAACGTGCCATTTATCACGTGTAAATCTCCACAACTGCATACATTTTGAGGGCGAGAAGTATTTAGTAAATGATCGTATATTGTTAGATAATCTTTAATAAATCGAAAGTGTTTATTATTCAATTTTATATCATAACCAACTAAGTATGTTCTGACAATGTATATTGGAAAGGGAAATGAAAATTTTAACAATCGTGTGTTCATAAATCAGCTGTAAATTATCGGTTCATGTGGACAGTTTTACAATCGCATAAGTGAGCTGAGATGATGATAAATATAATTGACAACAGCTAAATAATTGTATGTAAGTTTATCTCATCTGATATTAACTTAAGAGATTCATTGTATTACTGAAAAACTTTCAGTCAAAACAGTGCTTTATCTTTTCTTTTTTTTTTTCAAATTATTGTTTTTGTCATTTGTTTTAATTAATTTAAAACAATACTGAAATTGATATAGGGCTACTATAACTATTTCACATGATGGGTGTGTAATTAGCATCGCGCTACACCCGGGGCTTCCATTTTTGAGGATGGGGCTAGTGGTTTTCTGCACTGAGGAATCCCCTTTGGCTATTAAGAATTTTAAAATACACATGTAATGCATGAAAAGCACCACCGGTATTTTCACTCATTTTTTGCTATTAAATTGATTAATATGGAAATATTCCAGACAGCATGCTCATATTATCCATAAATCTCCACAACTGCATCCATTTTGCAGTACTACAAGACTGATTTACTTAAAAACGATCTTTTATTTCCTAATTTTAATTCCCCCCTTTCCTTCGTATATATATAGCAATATTTGCTTGTACGAAAATTATATGCCTCACAGATATCTCATTATTAAATTACATGTATATACATTTACTCAATCAGCTTAATGATAAGTGTCATGCAATTATGTAGCGTTTTTTAAAAGCCATATATGGCCTAACTGATCAAAAAATATATTTTGAAAAATACAAAATTAAGTAAAGAAATATAGTTAATACATTTAAATTAAAGCTTTTCATACAATTCGGAGCACGGAGAACACCTCGTTTTATCTAATAATACGCTTTTATCTTTTCTGTAATGTGTTATTCAAATCTTTTGTATTTTCTTCCAAGTCGGAGAAAATTCTGAGAATCCAAATTAAATTTTGATATCTTTATAACGCAATTGACTTAGATTTTGTAATTTACGGAAAATTTCTATCTTTATCATGTTTATATAAAGTAATGATACAAATAATAAGTTCTTATAATTTTAGTCTAATAATTTTCATTGTACATACGCCATATATGGCTTTAAATGATTCAAGATGAAAACAATATGATTTTTGCTTCGTTTTAATTAGACGAACTAGTGAATGACCAGAAAAGGATTATTTAAAATCTTTTTTTTTATTTTTTTAAATCATTAATTTATATATGATTAAATTTTACCAGCGAAAATTAAATTAAACTTTAATTTTAAAAAGAATCATCTGTAGTTAATACCCTGGGGCCCGTTTCATCAAAGGTCGTACGCCCAGTCGTAGCGCTACGCCGGCGTAAAGTCGGGACTAGCACGAATATTTGCATTTCATTAAAGAGCGTATCGTTACGCCTGACTAAATTTAGGCCAAAATTTTACGTCTACTCATGGGTAGGCGTAAGTTAGGGCGTAAAGTTAAAATAAGGCCTTTTTATTAATTTTAGCGAGTTCTAAAGAAAAAGTAAGGTTCTAAGAAGAATTTAAAATACAAACAATGCATTATTTAATTATACATATTATGAAGAGGGGGAGGGGGGGGGGTGTTGTTACAACTACTTGGGGACGTAGTTGATTTGAGTAATAACGTACTCAAATAATATTTTGATAAATTTCTGCTGAGAAGAAAAGATTGTTTTATTAGAGATTTCTTACGTTTTGACAATGCATTCATACACATTTGATTGTGGTATTGTATGTCTAAGGTATTGTAAATCAATTTACATATATAACTGTATTTCTACACCCCGCTTGAAAAGCGGGACGGTACATGTATATGTACATGTATATACTATTTAGTAATCGGGATGTCCGTCCGTCCATCTGTTACGCTTTGGGGGTACCCATCTCTATCCGCAACTCCTTTCATATCACTGATTGAAATTTGGTGAAATTTTCACAGAATCTTTATTATATATTGCCATTGTGCCTTATTGTACTTTTCACAGAATCTTTATTATATATTGCCATTGTGCCTTATTGTACTTTTTGATCCGATACATATTTTGGGTTTCCCACAGCAAAACATGGACACTGCCATTATATTTATACGGAAGGCGGGGGGATATCTTTTATTGAACTCATTGCTTACGGTACCTCTAGTTTCTTTTTCATTTACTAAAAAGAGACCCATTAAAATTGTCTATTTTGAAAAATATTTTCCAACAGCATATTTTCTGAAAAACAAAAATTACAAAAAAAAAAAAAAAAACAAAAAAAAAAAAAAAAAAAAAATCGGTTTCAAAAGCATAGTTATCATCTTTCATGTAATTTTCTACATTTAAGAAAAAAATTCAAAAAAATAACCCATCTTAAAACCAAATAGTTTTTGTCATGTTTGAAGAGTCCATTTCTTATTAACTTCTCGTCCACATGCGTGGATCCAGAGGGGGTCGGAGAGAGGGTTCAGAATCTCCCGAATTTGCAGATTAATTAACATTGAATGTACAGATTACTTAGTTAAGGACGAAAGTAAAAGTATTTTCCTAGGTATCTGGGACAAGTGATGTTCCCGGCGAATCATAGACCCCAACCCAGGGAGGGGGTTGGGGTCTCATAGACAATAAGAGATTTTTGAAAGTGGTAATAAATTATTGCTTTTATAATATCGATGTAAGATGGTGATAATTACACAGTTAAGTTCAAGAATGAATTATTCCTAATTTTTTTTTCTCCGACAAACATTGATGCAGAAGACATCTTTAATGTTCATAATTTTGTTTAAATGAGCAAATCTTACATAGTATAAGATCATGTGAGCGTATATAAAGCACATATAAGATGAAAATATACATGTTTTTGATTTCCTGCATTACTTACATTTTAATGAAAACAAAATAAAGAGTAGCTGTAACTAAATTTTAAAGACAGAGACCACACAAGCAGAGAATTTTTGTAAGAATATCTTTGTAGTCATTTTTCCAAACCTCTCTCTCTCTCTCTCTCTCTCTCTCTCTCTGCGTATTTTTGAAACGGTACATCACATTTAATCTGCAGATAGTAAAGAATTTTTTTCTATAACTGAACAATTATGAATCAATTGAATTGACAAAAAATTAATAAATATAGACAGGATTATCTTACATGTACCATAGTAGTAAACGTGTAAAATTTATTTCTTGACTCAAAATGTGTTCATATATATTTACATCCGCTGAATATATTCTCCTTTATTTCTTAAGAAAACCCATTGCGTTTATCACTGCATGAACTACAGTCGGAATGTCGCTTGTACAGATTTCTTGATCAGTGGCTGTTCTATCAATGAAACGTATAAAGACATTCGCATCATTAATACAATAATTAATCTTTTTAATCCTACTTTAAATAATTATTTAAACAGATATAAATATAAACAATAAAATGTCTTTCTTTGATTGTTATTACTGGAATGAACGGTCGCAGCTATTGCAGAAAAAATTTACATAACCCGCTTAAGCGGGTTATGTAAATTTTTTCTGCAACAGCTGATTCCGATAATTCCAGTACATGTAATAACATACAAAGAAAGCATTTTATTGTTTAAGTAAACCGTTTGCATTTTGTTTTCATTATTTTTGCTTGCATATACATTTCTTATTAAAATTTTTAAATTTTATTCTGTCTCAAACTTAATTATTAGTATTTGTCAGTAGAATCAGTATTTATCGAATCATGAAATTTATTATCAAAGGCGAAGTTATTAACCTGTATCAATTTCGGGAAGAGGGGGTATGGCTGTAATTAAATTTCCAAAATGAATAGTTTTGCTTAATTCCGAAATACAAGTACATGTACTGTCCTTTTCATCCTTTCAATTTATTAGACTTTTATTATTGAAATATTGTAAAAAACTAAAATTGGTTTCTTAAAAGATGCATGTCTCTTACATAACACTATAAACCCATGCATGTTTCAATTAGTGCAAGTATTAATTTATCTATAACTTGTGTTATTCTGTACTTTGACGTGCTACAATTTATACATGTTTGTACGCTTTGGGCAATGTTTATGTTTTTGCGCCTGCGCAATGCAACGTTGTCAAGGACTTAGTCCTGTGACTAAGCGTATCTTTTACGACTAGACTTACGCCACTTGGTGAAACGCAAATTACGCCCGACTAAATTTTGGCGTAATCCCCGGAAGTACGCCTAAGTTAAGGCTTAACTTTACGACTTTTGATGAAACGGGCCCCTGACTTTTTTCACGATGAACTTTTTTTCAATGTTACTTTTTAATTTTTGCCTCTATATTTGGGCTTGTCACTTTTTACTCGGGGATAGTAACTTTATTGCCACAAAGCTGTGGATTAGTACTTGATTTCCTTTATTGCACAGCGATGACTATGATTTAATAGCACAAAAAGCTAATGGGTTTACGTATGTGAATTTATATGATTAATGCTTACTTGTGATAGGATAACTGGAGATAATGATTCCTTTTTTCCATTGATATTTCATAAATATTTTCCTAAGTATTATGTTACAATAAATTGGTTTAGATTTTTTTTAAATAAAAGTAATCAATAATTACAATGGAAATTAAAACCATAATCATGTTCATTGAGGATTTTCAATATGTAACAGGTCAAACAGGAACTTCAATTGTGAACATTGCAGAGAACACACCCATCAGAAGATGACCCTCAGAAATAGGACAATTGTAAGTAATCAGTAAAATGAACAGGAATACTTCATGCCAACCATAAGATTTTTAGAGACATTTTCGCTTCTTAAATTTAGAAGAGATAGAGGGAAAAACTTGTACATACTACATAACTACTAGGCAACCAACCTTTAACTGCAGGAAAGCTTTTGGTATGTGCAATACAGCTACATAAAACCTCTTTAGTATTCATGTTAAGTTTGAGAAAGTACCTTAGTATTTTTTTCTAGTGTTTGCCAACATTTTCATGCACACTGTTTGCTTGTTTGTACTATCATTTTATTTTAAATTCTTCAGATGCCCTTTACCTTTGCCAGTTTAGAATCATTTGTTTTAAGGGCATCTGAGGGTTGGTTCCAGAACTTAATTAATTGTAAAGTAAATACTGGGGTACTATATGGTCATAGGTTATGTTAATACATGTATAACATTTTGTTCTGATAGAGGTGGCATACAGGAAAAGAAACAATACTAGATATCACTTCAAAGGAATAAAACAGCTTCATCTTGTAGGTGTATTTTATTTAAGGATCACTACTTCATGTCTGATGTGCTGAAAGTTATTCATAATCTGTTTGACTGTAATTTTTCATATTTTCAACTTCTATCCAGCTTAGTCAATTTTAATTAAATTTTGTGCAAAGCATACCCCAGGAAGGGGGGATGGAGTGTCAAGTGTGTCTCTGTCCCTGTCAATATAATTTCAAAGCAGTTAGTAAGGTTTAGGTCAATTTAAAATCCTCTTTAGCAGAACCATTGCGCTAAAAACAATACTAATGTGAAAGCTTTATCATTAAGTGTAGAGATGTTTTTGAAGATTATGTACCCCTAATGTACTGATAGTGTTACATTAGAAGTCTAAAATTTGCAAGGAATAGGTGTAAAATCTTTTTAAAATCTACTTCTTAACACTCAGAAACTAACATACTGTCTAATTAATATGCAACATCGTTTTGTGTGTTGAATGATGATTCCATTTTGATAAACTTATGGCGGATGGGGGGTATGATGAAGATGCAGTTAGACATAGAAAAAAAAAAGAGTTGATAGAATTTAGTTTTTCTTCCATTTTATTTATCAATACATATTTCTGAATAAGAAATATACTTCTACTTCTTGGTTGGGTTTGATCAACATAAAGGGTGATCTTGCTGTAGTCAAGAAAAACATGTTTTATACGGCAAAGAAATGCCTTTATCTAATTGCAGAATGAATAAAATGGACAGAGGCAGAACTGAAGGAGATGCATGAAATGAGGAATATTTCAAAGATTGCCTGAGCATAACCACTGCTACTGGATAAACATATGGCAATATAAAAGAGCAGGGTCAATGGAGGTATCATACAGTATAGGCCATGAGAGACCCTGAAGAAGAAAGTATTGAACAGAAACAAAAATAAAACCATTTTGACATTTATTGAAATATAGGATCAAAGTCTTACATGTAAAATTTGGGCATGTAATGACTTTTCTCTAGCTCTAAGACTTATAACAGTGATGATTTGATTTAATATCTTTATCCCGATTTGTCGAAAAGATTTGGACATAGTGCATCAATTATTTTAAAGTTTTGATACAACGAATTCATTCATTGTACTTGTAACTGAGTTTTCTGGTGCGACACTGTTTTATCGGCTTCAAAACTAAGTTTGTGATTTCCAAACCAGATTAATGAGATCATGTAATATCTTTTAACATCGGTGACTATTTAATCCATTCTTTTACATCCCAGAAGTATTTTTATTATTACAGGGAAAATATGTATTGTACATGTATCTGTAATAAACAGGATTATAGAAATTTTCCATATAATACAACACAATCTTAGCAACTGAAGGCAAATATTTTATCAAGGGTGTGATCTATTTATCAATATGGTTTTCAGCATCTTGCTCTACCTGTAATGACTTGCTCCAAGTTCCAATATTTAAATTTAAATTTTGCAAACATGGTTATAAAATTCTTTAAAAGCCAAATAGTTTAGGCACAAAATGCTTATATATTTCCTATCATTTGTAAAGTGTACACTGAATGAGATGTGGAATGTTAGAATTAAAGTATTAAATATGTTTTGGACTTATGTATGCTTATGCAGATAAATTTGAATTCAACTAGGGAAGGTAAATGTCATACTTATTGGGTTTGCAATCTAATGCAAGAGTATAAATATCCAAGACAAATTTGACAATTTTAATGAAGGGTATAAGTAACCCAAGAAGAATTGGACAGATAAACATCACCTGTTGGGTTTTATTCTGATGTTGGGATGTAATATCCAAGAAGAGTTGAACCAATGTCCAATACCTATTGGGTTTTCTTTCTTATGAAAAAAATTTGAGTAACCCAAGAAGAATGTCCAATACCTTTTAGTTTATATACTATTGAAGGGATGAAGATATCCAAGAGGAATTGGACAGGTGTCCATTACATGTTGGGTAGTATTCTGATGAGGGGATTCTCAAGAAACCCAAGAATTAGACAAGTGTCCATTGCCTGTTGGGTGGGATGTAGATATCCAAGAGGAGTTGGACGGATGTCCATTACCTGTTGGATGGTATTCTGGTGAAACAATTCAAGAAACCCAAGAAGAATTGGACAAGTGTCCATTACCTGTTGGGTGAGATGTAGATATCCAAGAGGAGTTGGACAGGTGTCCATTACCTGTTGGGTTGTATTTTGATGATGCAATTCAAGAAACCCAAGAATTAGACAAGTGTCCATTGCCTGTTGGGTGGGATGTAGATATCCAAGAGGAGTTGGACAGATGTCCATTACCTGTTGGGTGGTATTCTGATGAAACAATTCAAGAAACCCAAGAAGAATTGGACAAGTGTCCATTGCCTGTTGGGTGGGATGTAGATATCCAAGAGGAGTTGGACAGATGTCCATTACCTGTTGGGTGGTATTCTGATGAAACAATTCAAGAAACCCAAGAAGAATTGGACAAGTGTCCATTGCCTGTTGGGTGGGATGTAGATATCCAAGAGGAGTTGGACAGGTGTCCATTACCTGTTGGGTTGTATTTTATGAGGAGATTCAAGAAACCCAAGAATTAGACAAGTGTCCATTGTATGTTGGGTGGGATGTAGATATCCAAGAGGAGTTGGACGGATGTCCATTACCTGTTGGGTGGTATTCTGATGAAACAATTCAAGAAACCCAAGAAGAATTGGACAAGTGTCCATTACCTGTTGGGTGGGATGTAGATATCCAAGAGGAGTTGGACAGGTGTCCATTACCTGTTGGGTTGTATTTTAATGAGGAGATTCAAGAAACCCAAATGGAATTGGACAATGTACACATGTTCAATTGTTCTTTGGTAGTTTAATCCCTTCTTCAAAATACAACCCAACAGGTATAGGACACCTGTCCAAAGCCTGTTGGATACCTTCATTCTGCCCAACATGTAATGGGCATTTGCTAATTGTTAATTGGTCATGACTCAAAAAGGTTTCTCCTTAAATACTTAATTTTGTTATTCAAGAAAGGTTGAACAGAGTCTGAGATGTGTTGAGTTGTGTTTTCACAATTCAGTTTTTTTGCACTTAGGTATTCATATATTTTAATATTAGTTATTTTGAAATATACAGGTGTATATCCTTATTGCTAAGAACAAATTAGTTAGGTGTTACAATAAAAGAGATATATCACAGAAATTGACAAAAATATGGGTTCAAAACCAAAGGTTTTCAGTCTTGTCTGAATTTACCAGCAAATATTAAATATAAAATAAATTTGAAATGAATAAAAAACAATAAGAAAAAACCCAATAAAATACGGACACGAGGATTAATATCCAATAAGATTTGAACAGTAACTACCCAAATAATGCTCTCTCGTGTGTACACTTTTTTTGTATCCAATAAGCAGTATCCAATAGGACTTGGACTTGATGTACCCAATATATAACCAAATGTGTGTCCGTCCGTCCATCCGTCCGAGATCTCTTGTCCGGAGCATATCTTCTCTCTTCTTGGCCCAATCTGGCTCATACTTCACCCACAGAGTGCCTTTGGGTAACCGGTGTGCAGTGACGTTAAACCATGTTTCTAGGTCAAAGGTCAAGGTCATAGCACAATTATACGAAAAATCCTTGTCCGGAGAATATCTTCTGTCTCCTTGGCCTAAACTGGCTCATACTTCACCCACAGAGTGCCTTTGGAAAACCGGTGTGCAGTCACCTTGAACCATGTTTTTAGGGCAAAGGTCAAGGTCATAGCAGAATTATACGAAAAATCCTTGTCCGGAGAATATCTTCTGTCTCCTTGGCCCAATCTGGCTGATACTTCACCCACAGAGTACCTTTTGGTAACCGGTGTGTAGTCACCTTGAACCATGTTTCTAGGTCAAAGGTCAAGGTCATAGCAGAATTATACGAAAAATCCTTGTCCGGAGCATATCTTCTGTCTCCTTGGCCCAATCTGGCTCATACTTCACCCACAGACTGCCTTTGGGTAACCGGTGTGCAGTGACCTTGAACCATGTTTCTACGGCAAAGGTCAAGGTCATAGCAGAATTATATGAAAAATCCTTGTCCGGAGCATATCTTCTGTCTCCTTGGCCCAATCTGGCTGATACTTCACCCATAGAGTACCTTTGGGTAACCGGTGTGCAGTCACCTTGAACCATGTTTCTTGGTCAAAGGTCAAGTTCATAGCAGAATTATATGAAAAATCCTTGTCCAGAGCATATCTTCTCTCTCCTTGGCCCAAACTGACTCATACTTCACTCACAGAGTGCCACCGGTCAGTGGATGTGCAGTGACCTTGGTTGTTCTTGACCGTAGCTTATCTTCTCTCTCCTTGGCCCAATCTGGCTCATACTTTACTCACAGAATGCCACTGGTCATTGGATGTGCAGTGACTTTGGTCGAAGTTTCTAGGTCATTTTCAGAATTAGCCTCTTTGTTTAAAATCTTTGTTTGGAGCATAGTTTTTTCACCTTAATTCCAGTTAATTTATATAACGGGATACAAGATAACTTCGATATATATCTGTAAATTCGCAATATCCGTGAAGTCGTACTAAATGACTTTTACTTTATTACACAAATGTTCCTCTTCAAAATAAACCCTTTTAAACTACCTTACATTTTCATGTTCATTGTTGAAAGCGGGGCCCTTTGAGATGGCCACCATCTCAATGATATCTAGTTAGATGTTTGTATCCTCTTTAACACCGCCCGCCTGAGGGTCCATGTCGAATTTTAAACGCACATTTGGTGTATTTTACGTTACATGTGTAATTTTTCATGGTTATAGTTTTTCAGTAAATTGAAATAAAACATTGTGCATTTTGGTCTCCCTAGAGTATTGAAAATGCATATATACTAGTAGTTCCTATTGTGTATTCGATGACATGGTTTCGAATGTGTTATAGAAATCTGAACGTCGTGGATTTCTAATAGATAATCATAAGGAAAATTTCACTGAATATAAATATTCAATCTCAAACGCCTCTCTAGACAATTTATCTATCATGGGATATTGCCATTGCCGGCGAAGTTCATGCCTCGAAGGGATGCTCCGCTTATCAGTGTTCTTGTTAAAATTGTTTTTTGCAGTTTTAAAATAACAAGTTTTGTAAAAAATATTTTTATCATTATATAACCCAAAGAATAAGAAATTGAATTTTTTTTCATTAATTTTCCAAGTGATCTTTGATCACAAATATTCAGTATAGTCAATTGTCTTTGATCATTCTTTTTCCCGAGGAAATAAGGCAGGTACGCTATAATATATCTTATAAATGAATGAAAAAGTCACAATATGCACATTTTTATACGACATATTTTCTCCAAGCCCAAAAAAGTTTCTGCTAGAGTTTAGAGCTTCGGAATCCCTAATTACCTGTCAGTTATTTCGTAGCACAGATTTTGGCACGTTAACGTGTTTATTTCTAATTTTAACATTTGAATACAAGCAAGCCTAACCTATTTATTTGAATAGGAAGGTATTGTAATGCCAAACCTAACACTGCATGCGTCTGAAAACCTGACCAGAACACTTCCGGGTTATGTATTGGTGCTTACATTTCGACGCCGTTGTCCCATTGACAGTGCTTAAATCATTCTTAAAATGTCAGGCTGTTTTGTTTTTAACCCTTTAAGGCAATATTTTCACATTTATTATTGATTTAATTAAGATTCAAAACACAGTCATCCTCCTCCACTAATCAATGAAACAAATGGAAAAAACGAACAGTATTCAAGATCAAAAGTCCATAAAACTATACAAAATAAGAGCAGAGCAAAGGTAGTCCTCCAAAACATCAGAGGTGTTATCAGGTGCCATGGAGGAGTGAGCATCCCCTGCTGACGGTCACATCCGCCGTGTTCTCCTTGTAATGATATGAAAAAAACGAGAAAACCCGTTGTCAATTCAATGTGTATAGAATGGACAAACAATAAGTATGAAAAACGTCAATCAGCATTTGACTCAATTGATAAATTGTATTTCCTGGCAAGGTCATTGTATCGACCATAGGACTAACAAAATGATGACTTTCAATGAAACTGCTGAAATTCTTGTTTCATCAACTTATTTATCAATAATTTACCTCGTATTAGAAAATGATCATACGTATAGCATGCTCTTGCGTATCGAATTTACTGAGAGATATAAACTACGTATGGATGTGATGAAGGTATATTGCTGCAAAAGTGAGGGAAATTGTCGATAGAAAAGTTAAACTCATCACGTTTATCAAAGAGCTTGGTTGTCAGATTACTGTTCACGTCTTTTTCAAGCAAACTATCCAAATATGAAACAGATGTGTCAGACTCTGTGGCATCTTTTTTCTCAAGCTCACAAGGATATATCCTTTCGACATCAGAATGGAAATTACCATTGTTTATTGACAATACGTCTTATCTTAATGTCGAGTTGAAGGACACAGAAAGTGTTTTCTTCTTTTCACGTACAAGATTGCTCAAATTCTGCTTCATATGAATACGAAATTAGGTCAGCTAATAATGGGAAGCAATTGGCACTCATGGGAATTCGAATAGATTGTTGGAAGACCTGGTCTCCAAAAACTACATAGATATTGTCAATCAGAAACTCAAACATCTTTTTGATGTCAACTTTAGAGTACTTGTGCATACAATCAGAATGTTTTCTGACAAAATAATTTTGCAAATGACCATTGACAAGGTAAATAAAGAAACTGGGAACGATAGTATTGTTCTCCCGCCTACCTCCAAGTCAATTTTCAAAAGTTAACAAATTCGATGAATTTTTAATATTTTTTATAGATAATTATATGAATTTTCATAAAACATTACTTATTTGGGAAAACAAAGAGAGATAACTGTAAAATTTTGGTAAAACTTGTGTTTTTCACTATAGAAATCAACGGAAAATATTTTTAAAACATCCCCCCCCCCCTCGTGTCACAAAAATTCCTTTTTACAAGTAATATGAAATGTTATTTCACATATTCATACCAAGCTTTTTGTGTGACACGGGGGTGGGGGATATGTTTATTGACAAAAAACGATAAAAATGCTTATTTTCCACCAATTTCAAAGCGATTTACAACTGAAACATATTTTATTGATATATATATATGTTTTATTTATTTGCCTAAAACATAAGAAAAGATATAAGGAACATTTAATCACATCCAATACTATTTCAAAATATGGTGATGCTTGAAACTCCGATTTCAATGGAAATTATCGTCTACCCCCCTTTTTTCAAGAGCTGGAATTATGGATAATTTACTGTTTAGTATTATTAGACTATTAGTGTTATAATTTAGTCTTAACTGGTATTAAGACAATATTCATCAATTACCATTGAGCTGTTCTTTGAATTGAATAAAGACTTTATGGCCAAATTGCTATTTAAATTGAATTAAATGGTTCCAAAATGTAGGTAGGAATCGAGAGTTAGCGTGCGTATTTCGTTACGAGTTACATATTTGTTGAAAAAGCAGCTGTCAATGATATCATGAAACTGGACTTTAATTTATCGTGGGAAATGGTGTGTATAAATTTGATTACAGTAAAACCTTGTGATTTCAAATTGTTTAGGTAAAAGTTCCTGGGAATTTTTAAGTATCCACATCTGATTTACATCACTTCTTGAATATTATGTTGCATAGTACTCTTAAAGTTTCTCCTTCACAGCTGTTAATATCTAAGTGATGAGTGGAGAAAGAAGCTTGGTTGAACATTCACTTGAACCCGCTATGTATTTTTGTTTGTTAAGATTTTTATGAGGTTCGGAATCCAATATACATGTATACGTATGGAAGTTAAAATTCATTTTGGTTCTTTAATATATTAAAAATAATCAAAACTGACGTATGATTTTGAAGAATTTCTTCCTTTGAAAGGGAACTATGAGTATACGTTGGATTACCAATCGTAGAACTAAATGTTGATGAAGCAGGTATATTTGCAGTCTCGTTTCAAGTCATGATTTATAATAGTAAGTTCTATGATCGATACAGTGACCTTTTCGGCAGGTGCAATTTATCATTGAGTCAAATGCTGACTGCCATTTTTTGTGCCGGTGTGTAAAGACGAATAATGACCCCCATAGAATAATGACCGAGGGTCATTTTTCAACGACAAAAAATGACCCCCACCCGTAGAAAAAAATCATTTTTTGTAGAAAAAGGGTCCTAGGGGGTCATTATTTTATATGTTAGTCCTATAAAATAATGACCCCCATTGAAAAATGACCCCCTTTAAAGTGATACAAAATATACACACTTTGATATCTTTTTTACAGCGAAACTAATTTTTACCTTTTCTGTAATCAGAAAAATATAAAAAGTCCTATGAAATAATTAAGAGATTCACGTAGTCTTTCAATGCTAAAATTGTGTTTGAAAAGAGATTCTTTAATTGTCAAGTAAATAAAATTTCTTTTTAATATTCCTCCTTATAGAGTTTGCTTAAAAAATGATATTCCACTTGTTTTTAGAAATCAAATCATGCAAAAATCAGGTTTAAATACTGTTTAATAGGAAAAATTTAAATTTCCGTCGTTTCAACTTTTAGTTTGTTTAAGTTTGGCACATCCTATTTCACAATGAAAAAGGAGGAAATTTTTCCCCCCCCCCCCCAAAAAAAAAAGAACATTGCGTTAAATCAAAACAAAAAATAATAATAAATGAAAAGCAAAAATGTAAATAAAACTGTATACCTTTCAATGATTCTGAAAGAGGTTCTAGATAAAATATTGAAATGAAGTTTACACACGCCTTTACACAAGTACTATCATATCATAATTTACTTCGCCATGATTAAAGCATACTTTAAATGTTGGTGGAGGTATGCTTGAAAGTATTGTGGCAAAGTAACAGTTAAAAATTAGTAGAATAGTAGATTATATTTAGCTTAATTTTCATTCCTTCTTATAGAAAAATAAAGGTAGAGTGGTTTATTTTTTTTTTTTTTTTTTTGCTTTTGTTCAATATTGACTTCCTCCTAAATAAGAAAGGGGTGGGGTAAGTATAAGACCTAAAAATATGCTCTGTAAAGCTAGTGGGCTAGTGTAAAATACACAGTCATTCTAATGCAAAAACTATACATGTTGACATAAACTTTTGATTTAGCACACAGTATTCATTACATTTCTTTTAACGTAGAACCTACTTCGTATGACATCATAACTGGTAAATGTGTTAAACCTGTGCTAACCCATTAAGACGTCATAATTAATTCAATGCCACTTTTTCCCGTACTTGACAGCTTCAATAAAAATGGTAGAAAATACTGCATTTTGAAATTCACAGAATTCAATCATGCCAACATAATCTTAATTCAATTCATATATTTTTTAGCTTATAATGGTTAATGGCAAAATATTTCTGGAATAAGAGAAAATATGTAGGCACCTTTTATTTACTAGATCTAGACCTGAAGTTGACAAACCCAAGACTATCTAGTGTATTGAAATTACAATGTACATACAACTTTCTTAATAATTTGAATGGTATGTAACCATTTTGAAGGAATGCATTAATCGTAAGAAATCTTTAGTTGCCAGCTATATAGTGTAACATCTTGATGAAATGTGTCTAAGTCAAAGATGTACGTGTTGTAGATCTTTTGATCGTATGTACATTTTTGTGATATCTATAATGAAATGATGTGCATTCCTTTAACAATTATTTGTTACCTATTCATATTCTTAGTGTTTGATTACAATTTTTCTATTAAATATGATCTTTTTAAAGTAAAAGTACAATTTCTGATAAATATTTAATCTGAAAGTAACCCCAAACAGTCATTTAATTATTAAATCCCGTGTAAGTGCAAAAAGGTCAAGAATATGAGTATCGGTAAATAGCCTATCTTTCATTAGTTAGAGTGGAAAAGTATATAATTTAATCATTTTTTGTAATCATTTGGCTATGTTCTTCGTTATATTGAAGATTGAAAACATTGTGACAAAGACTTCTAAAAAATATTTACAAATATAGGGTGCATAATTGACTAAAAATAATAGAGTTCATTTGACTTTTTTAATGGTGGACTTATCTTTTATGTTAATTGGATAAAAAAGAAATTATTTTTGATAAAATATTGTTTAATATTATTCAGTTAAAAAAGTTTATATACGACGATGTTTGAAGAAGTATTTTTGTGATTTTTCATATTCCCTTTATGACAAGTACCCCTAAAAAAAATTGAAAATGTGAAGTCGCAGTATGTAAATACCATACCAAGTTTCACAGCCTGTTCTAGATTAAAAAACAAGGAAACATATCATGATATCTTAACTGATTGATAAGCAAGTACTAATTTATCATTTTGAAAAGTTTGAAAATCTTGTGACAAAGACTTTTCCGACATAGGTTCTACCTTAATTCTTGTTTTACTCCACCCTTTTACTCAGTTCTGAGTATATTTTTCAGAGAATTTAATATGAAAATCAGAAAAAAACATTTCATCGTTGTAACGTCTTCTTTATAATGTATATTAATATGAAAAGTTAATTGAAGACCATTTCTTTTATGTCCCCGTAATCGAAAATTCGGGGGTATATAGTTTTATCGTGATCGTCTGTATGTCCGTCTGTCTATCTGGCGGTTTGTTTGTCCGCAAAAACCTTAACCTTTATCATAACTTTTCATTTATTGGAGCTATGACTTTCATATTTAATATGTATATTCCTTGTGACAAGACCTTACTTTGGATACCACTAAATTTGACCTTTTGACCTTTACCTTGGAGTTTGTCCCATTTTACACAAAAATGGCAAATTTTTACTTTGGCCATAACTTTTAATCGGTAGATACTAGTACTCTCATACTTCAAATATGAAGTTTTTTGACATTACCTTTCATTGGATACTAAAAACCTTGACCTTTTGACCTTGACCTTGGAGTTTTCCGTACTTATGATTTTTTTTTACCTTGGCCTTAACTTTTGAACGGTGAGGGCTAGGATATTCATACTTCACATATGTAATCCTTGTCACATTAAACATTTTCTTAAGAAATCATCAACTTTGACCTTTGAGTTTGACCTACCTTTCAAAAACTTATCCTTACCCATTACTTTTGAACAAGTGGTGGTAGGGCTTTCCTATTTTGCAGTTGTATTTCTTGTGAGAAGACCCTACTTTGGGTAACAATATATTTAATTTGCATTTAAGAAAAGTTTAATCTTTGCTATGTTGCCATACAGGGGCATAGCTGCTTCACAAACACATCTTTTTATATATGAGGATTTGCTGATAAGAGATGGATACCTCAAAGCGTAACAGACGGACGGACATCCCGATCACTATATACCCTCCTGCTTTTCAAGCGGAGGATATAATAATATATAATACTGCTGATTTTTTCTGTCAGTTCGATGATTTCCACCATCAAAAAACAATGTTTACCTAACCCTTAAGGCTTGATAAATCTTTTACTCCTTTAGATTCTGAATCATTGCATTTACCTTAAAATATGGCTATAATTGTATAATGTTATGAGATCAACATATCATCAGTTTATTCCCAATAAGCTCAGGTGAGCTTTTTGGCCAATATGCTTCTTTATCTAAGTTTTTTCTGCCCCCTAAAAATTTTAGCTTTAATCTACAGGGGGTCATTTTTCTTCACGTGGGTTCTGCAAATTTTTAGGGAAGTGACACTTTTTCTACGGGCAAAAGGGTCATTTTTCTACGTCGAATAATGACCGGGGGTCATTTTTTGCTGTCGAAAAATGACCCCCGGTCATTATTCGATGGGGGTCATTATTCGTCTTTACACCGGCTGTTAGTCCCTTGTTTGAAACATGTAGAGACTATTTAAAACGACTATACAGGCAACCATGTACATGGTTACATTTTTACATTCTAAAAATTAATAGGAAAATTTATGTCCGCATTTTATTGGCAAACCCATAAATTTTCATTAGTAAATGTATGACTGCAAACTCAGTAATGCCTACCTTTATGACTGGCTGAGATCTACTACTTATATAAAGATATCCTTATGATGTCTTTTAGGTAAATATTTATAGTTTTCTGCATTGGAGTAGCAATGGTTATGAAAAATTATTTCATCTTCAGAACATTTCTCAACGTCAGAACATAATAATTTCGAGTCTGTTTCTCTCATTGTGTTTTGTACAAATGTAAACAATTCAGAAAGATGAAATGGTTACAATGATGAGTTCGTACTATGTAATAATTGAATAATGATTAATTTAAAAAAAATCAACTTTAGGCTTTTTTTTTTCTCCAGTAAGACGATTTTGTATCCCTAGATGTACAATATCCTTGCTCTTTGGGATTGGAGAATACTGTTCTATGATAAATCATTGCATCGATATCAGAGCAGCGAAAAAAACGTTTTTAATGACAGAATGAATATGAATGTACATATATGATTTGCATATTGCAAATGCAATTTATTGAGATCAAATAAAAAGAAAAAACTGCAAGATATACAAAGCCTTTAAGGCAAGTTGCTGATGAATGAGGGGAGATAACTTCTCCGTGGAAGATTCATGCCGTAAGAGCGTCATCCATCAAATAAAAACTAACGGTGCACCGAGCTGAAGTTGGAACACTGATGAATTATGCAAATCTAAATAAAAGTCATGATCACTTCACAGAACCAGACAAATGTAATACTTTGTAATGTTCAAATAAAGCTCCTTAGCACTGTACTATATATAGAAGGTACGGCTTTTCACGTTTGCT
Organism: Saccostrea cuccullata; assembly: GCF_032062105.1. Lineage (NCBI taxonomy): Eukaryota > Metazoa > Mollusca > Bivalvia > Ostreida > Ostreidae > Saccostrea > Saccostrea cuccullata. The sequence continues at coordinate 24,338 of NW_026924866.1, forward strand.
CGACAGACTGATCCATTCCGTAACTGCTATGCACTCCATAAATACTTCAAAAGACGCCCCCTTACTTTAAAGACGTTTTATCTCCATGCATGATTTGGACAAGGCCTCTTCCCCCTAGATGCACCCTATTTTCTAGACCAATGTGATACATAAAAAGAATAGAACCTAATGCAATCGTTTTATAAAGAAGAGGCCCTGTCCACAGACCGTGTACTGGCAAGCTATGAACGATGATACAGCAAACATACAGCTAAAATATACTGTAGGGACTTTACCAACGTCAGTGGGTCTAACATTTGTGACTTACATGTCGTACATTTAAAAATATGAGTAGATGGGAGTCAAAGGTCCGACAATAATATACAAAAGTGAAATACGAAAACTTCAATAACTCCTCAAATAAAAAATATAGATGTATATGTATGTATATGTATATGTATATGAACTAGAGACATTTCTTCAGAACTGAAAGTTAGAAAGGCCATCAC
>NW_026924867.1:0-24190 GCF_032062105.1 Saccostrea cuccullata
CAAAAAATCTAGCTAGCTAGTTCTGGCAGGCTCGTAACATTCTACGAATATGTTCAAATTCAGTTAGGTATTACCCAGAAATAAACAGTGTAATTTACACTTACAGATATTAATGAAAGTGAATGTGAGTAGACAAGGTTTACGCATGGTTAGAAATTTTTATCCATAACATCAATGAAATTTGATTTTCAATGAACAATTTATTAGAATAGTCCTTTTTCTGTAACTAACATTTAACTTTTTTTTGTACATTAATTTACTTCAGCAGGAAATGGCGTCACTTGTATTTTACAAGAGTTTTTGTTCAGAGAAATGTGCCAGTAGTAAGTAACCAATGAAAAAGCAGTAAATATTTCAGTAAGTTTGTTCACCGAAAAAATTAGCACCTAGGGCACATGGAAATCTTTAAATACTTAAAATTATAAGATCATCCATTTATAACATATGATAGAACTATAGATAGCATTTTATTTTACCTATGAATAAAATCACTCAAAGAAAAGTCTTTTCAAAAGGAAAACAAATTAAGATAAGGAAATGACGAAAGCTTTAGCACTAACCAATCAAAAGTTATGTGCTAGCTAGGTTAATAAAGTCTTTTAAATAAACATGTATATCAAAATAAAATGTCATGGCCTTGAGGTCTCACAATGTGAAAATCAAATACTGTGTAATTTTTTATACCTCCTAGCTTGTAAGAAGTTTGATTTTGAACTACAAATCTAATTTCCTGTATAATTTTGTTGTCTTGTATAAAGATTTTAACATATTTTACAACAAGATCGGTTTCAGGGGATGATAACATTCTGTTTATGTTAAATACTATTACTTAGCATCAGAAGTAATACATATATCAGAAATAGATTATATCTGCACTCTCCATACCACTAAAAGACATGTAACACAAGCCTTTTAATATTGAAAGGGGGGGAGTTGCAAATAAAAATTGTCTTGAATGGGGGCTTCAATGATTTTAGAAATGGCCCCATGGGTTTGGACATTTAATATTAGGATAATCCTCGTGGTACTATACAAATTCCAATAGTATTCACTCCTCCTGCAATATTCACAATTTTTAATAAAAAATTAAAATATTGTAGATGCTGTAAAATGATAGTGCTTTAAAAGTTTGGACTAATGTGGGTTAAATGTTAAAGAATGGAATTTGCTCATTTATTTTGTTAATTTGAAAGTATTTGCTGGTTCATTCCTGTTAATTGTTCTCATGAGACATAATACAAGCTCTTTCTTATCTAATTCTCATTTGTTGTGTAAGGTCAGAGGTCACAAAATGATTAATAATTTCGATTGCACACAGTGTTTAAAACTAACTACTCGGACTTATCCCTTGGCTTACGTATGTGCGTGGGTTTTTTAATCATTTAGTATACACAAGATTCAGTTAGCGTGTGAGCCTCATGTCAGCATGCAGTTTTAGTTTTTCACTCAGTGACAAAAACATTAACATCACAACATAACATGTTGTACGAAATCCTGAAAATTATATCTTTGCCTTTCTATCAAAAATTTCATTTCACTACTTAGGCCCAATTTTATTTGAAAAAGTGACAAACATCATCTTGGTTTTCTCTTGACAACTTGAATGAAATCCAAGTCAGAAAACTGCAGGGTATGTGGATATAGTACAAATACTCAATTAAAACCTAACCCCTCATTTATATGTGAACATGAATGACGTCCATTTACATAAAGTCTATTGATAAATATTTGAAGAGTTACATACCATTTGAAAATTGAAAGGATTGTAAAAAGAGGTCATTTGTTTACAAAAAAACATTGACATTACACACAACCCAACTCTATGCTTTTGTTTCACGACATTAAACTTACCGAATTTGTCCGTCATCATAATACTAGGGCATATTGCTTCATGAAAATATATGATTCAAGAAACAATATAGTCAAGACATGGTATCATTTGAACACATTTTGACATAAAGAAGCCATTTCGATTTGGAAGCCGCCATTTTCCATAATGACGTCACGAATCTACATACTGTCTCGTTTTGGAAGGGAATCACTTCTAAGGGAATTCCCTTTAGATAGCACTAAATACCAAAATGCTTGTAAAATAAAAGCTGAAAATTATTATGTTAAATTCGTACATTTAACAATATGACCCTTAAAACAAATTGTTCGGTCTCATATAAATTAACATTGAAAAGAAAATTAGAAACGAGTCATAACACAAGAATAAAGACATAGTTGGGGGTGGGATGGGGTGGGGGGTGGGGGGTGTTAATTCTATTCTTGTGTTTTATTCTTATAACAAAAGATACCGAAAAATAAACTATTTTTTTTTAAATTTAGTTAATACGGAATATGCATGTTTATCAACGGATGGACATTTATAGGGGTTTATAACCCGCTTTGATCCTTCACAAATTTCAAGGCTAAAATATTTTGAATTTATAAATAAAAAGTTGATTTCATCCCTTAATTATAAAATTTCTTTCTTTCTTTTTTTTTCTTTCGCTCGATCTCCCTTTTAAGATAAATTACTGCATGATATATATAGTGACAAATTTACCTATAAACAGACTGACGTTGACATATAAAGACTCCTTTCGGAATAATTAAGAGAGGAAAATCTAACGAACAAACAATGTGAAAAAACATAATATTTACATGTATCAGAAGAAATGCACGTTCAGAAAGACAATTATTAAAAAAGCAGTAAATATGTACACAAAATTCAGTTTTAATTCATGGAAGCAATTTTAATAAATGGGGGGGTGGGGTGCATTTATTATCATTTCAGGTTTGAAAAGGGGTATCAATTTTATGAAATACATTTTAAGGAATATAAATACGAATAGGCATGTGATCATGACAATTCCGTTTTTTTCTTTGGAACCACAAGTCATAACTCTTTAACTTATGTGCAGGCTTTTTTTCTTTTATTTCTTTTCATTTTTAATTTGCGCTTTTTGTAGATCTTTTGCGAAAGCCCACTGTACAAAAACCCATAGGGCTCACTTTCGTTAGAAAAATACTGATTTTTTCGCTTTCGCGGTATTTAAAATGCGTTTATTTCACGAATAAGCGCGAAACTTTCGCGATATTACGCGTAACGTATTTTCGCATTAAAACGCTTAACTTTTGCGAATAAACGCGAAGCGCATAATGTTTATGTTTTTGGAGGAATTTTTTCTCTCTCTCCGTGTTTCTTTTTTCACCGTCGCTTTTTTTTGCCATTCCCCCCTCAATTTTTACATTTAACCCCCCCCCCCCCCCCCCCCCCCCCCGTAAAAACGATGCAAATATAGAACATATTGTTGTTATTTTTTTCTCTTCAATATGGAGCCAGTTCAACTGGAGAAAAATATCTCTATTTAAGAATTATACGTAAGTAAAACATTTTTTTTTTAAATTTTGCTGGTTGCAGAATCTGTTTGAATGTGACCGAATTATTTCACGAACGATTTAATATCGATTAGAAACGATGGCCGACAACAATCGAGGAGGATCGACGACTAATGAAATAACATACTATTTAAACATTGAAAATGCCAAAATCTTAGCATTTTGTCTAGTTTGTGGGTTTGTTATGTATCATGGGGTACTGCATCTTAAGTATGGTAAGTTTTCATTCAGGTATAAAACCGTCAGTGTCGGTACTCCCGATGTGTTGTGTAGGCATGGTAGTTATGTGTTGTTGGGCAGTGTGTCACATTATGACACATTCATCATCTTCCTCCAATAAAATACCAGAGTACTGAGTTGTGGAAATCTTTTTTAAGATTGTCAGTCGTTCGGACTGGCAAAATAAGATGGTTCAAAGTGATTTTAACCGTTCCGAAATAGTCGCAATTTTTTTTTAAAGCATCACATTTACTTCATTAGACATCTATGTACTTCATAATATTATAACATTCTTACATTCAGTCCATTTTAAGGTTCCCTCTCGTATTTTGGCAGGTGACAATGCTAACTCAGCATAGTAAATATAATTTAAACAATGTGTCTAAAAAATTTAAGAAATTCTTAGCTGCAGATTTGTAGCTCTCCGAAGAAAATTATTGATAGACCGGAGAGCTACAGAGCCACCCATTGAAAAAACTGTATATTTATTGCGCACAAAATAATGCGCTCAGTTCTCGATTTATTTCTCCATGTTTTTAAAGCTGTAATCTCAAAATATTACTAACCGTGTGTTCCTAACATATTCTTTGACTCTTTCCACAACAAAACATTCCTCATAATTGTTGTTAATAGTCCTCCTGGTCCTGATATTGCAATCATCGGACATTTCGCTTATTTATACTGCCATTTTGGTTTCAAAGATAATTCAGTCCAATATGCTTCGTTCAGATATCAACTACAAGAGAACTTGATAGAGGAGAGAGGATTTTTTCTTTAATTTAAATCTTCCATTTTTTGCAATTGAGGTGAGAATTTGGAAAAATTAATCAAGAATCGAGCGCACTTTTTTGTGCGCAATAAATATACATTTTTTCAATGGGTGGCACTGTAGCTCTCCAGTCTATCAATATATTTTTTTGGAGAGCTACAGATCTGCAGCTAAGAAATTCTGAGCATTTATAATAAAGATATTAACATAATCAATGGTTAAAAGAAGTTAAATCCCGGACAGTCGTAAGGGCAATATTTAGTGGTTTATCTGTGTTTGAAGTCTCTCTGTTGATATCAGATTTGCTAACTAGTATTTCAGAGTTGTGGAAAACAGCTGGTCATGGGGACAAAGTTATGAATGTCATCATGACCAGCTGTTTAGTCAGGTCTGGCACAATCACTTGATTTAGTTATACCATTTATACTTGCCTATAAGTGGGGTTTTTGGAAGTTAATATCTGGTCCAAAACTTTGTCCGACTTAAAGGCGAGCTATTAAAAGAATGAAATATATGAGGTCAGTCCCTCTGATATATATATAAGCTTATTAAATACAACCGACTTTTAGGCAAGTATATATGATAGCTTGATATAGCTATCTAGCTTTATTAAGCTATATTTGCAAAATTTCCATCTCTTAGCTGCCCAACAACATAAGTTTATGTATCATTTGCAGAGCTATCAAGAGATGAATGAAAATAGAGAATTAATGTCATGAGTAAACATATAAATCACATTCTTTAAAAAAAAGAAAAAAAGGAATAAACTGAATTACATTCTTATTCACAGTGTTATCAAGTCTGTGAATGTCAAACTTAATTTATTCTTTTTAAAAACTATAAGCTTTGAATGTACGTGTTCTGATAATTCAGTTGTGCAGAAGAAGTTGGTTGATTGAATATTTCATTTGTTTTCCAGGCAATGACTCCTGTAAGTGGCTATTAAGTGATGGGCGTTTCCCAGGGTATAATACATGGCAGCCATATGGATGTATGATGCATAAATACACAAAAGTGTGAGTGTATGTATAAAGCCTGATGAATAATTAAAATTAGAAGGATGGATTTTATTCCAGTGAAATTAAAAATTTCAAATTCTTATGAGTTACATGTATTCCAATGTATGTAATACTCTTTTTTTTTCGATATATACCTTGCGTAATATACCTGTAAATATTTTCTACCTTCAAACGTTATTGTACCATATTGATCTGTTTCTGTATTGTCACAGTATTGGGCAAGATAAAAAAAAATGAACATACATACTGTATTTCATGGGTCCCGTATTTCATTTGTAACATTTTATAAAGCTGGGAATGATAGTGCTTTATGCCCATTGATCCCCCCCCCCCCCCCCCCTCAAAGGAAAGCTAACTTTTGCAAGATAACAAAAATCTCCTTTTCTTATCAGTATGGTCTACGCGAATTTCAATTTTAAAGCTGAAGGCAAAAAAAAATTATTTTCTTAAGATTCTTGATGATTTTTGGCATAAAAATTGTAAAAATTCAAAAGAGAAAATTAATCTTGTTTTTTTTTCCAGACATGCACGGCGATGTATGCATTATATTTACTATTGGGGAGAACAGAATCATATCACATTCCTAGGAGATTCTCGAATTCGACAGCTTTATTTTGAGTTTGTAAATCTTCTGATATATAAGGTAGAGGAACATGTAGCTCACCATGATCTTCACTTTGAGGACAAGAAAATATAGCGTCACAGCTGTAAGTTTGGATAATCCTCCTGTGTGAACTTTCTATACCTTTCGATTACTTTACTTAGATTTTTGTTTCAAAATATGAATTGCTCCCATTTGAAATTTGAAGATGAAAATCTAACCTGGTTCTTACCATAAAACCTCTGTATATAATTGTTGATTATTGTAAACACTTGTAAGTACATTTGACATTTATTAATAAAATGAAACTGAAATTTTATTTTTAGGACTTTTTGTGGCATCCTATGGTGAACTCCTCCATGTATGATGTGTATAAGAACTGGTTAATGGCAGAGAAAAATTCCAGACCAAATCTCCTGATCACAGGCAGTGGGACGGTGAGTTATTGTACATAAACCTCTTTACAAAATAAAAAAAAATTGTTACGATGTCCAGCACCAGAGGCAAAAGCATTTTTAATGATGTCATCAATTTAAGTTTGTTTTTCGTAAGTTATGAATTTTATCATGTTAGTGATTTTTTGTGAGCCCTTATGAGACAAAAAAATTAATATTCTGTTGTCTATTCCAGTGGAGCATTAAACAGTTCAATGCATCAGAAGAGGCTGTGAAGAGCTTTGAATGTAAGAGTTTATTTTATAAGTCAGGAATAGGTGATACCAACCTATATTTTCATGGGAAGAGATTAGACTAAGTATGATAGATGATTTTCTCTACTTATATGCAAATGTTAAGTCAGATTTCATTTTATATGTGTACTAAGCAGAAGAAAAAGATTATTTCTGGTAAATTTTGAATTAAATTTTCAAGATATATACTCGTGGAACATAGTTCACCCATTTGAAATGCACCAAGACACAGAGAAGTAGGATAGCTAAGTTCAAGACACTGCTGATCATGGTGTCTGAAGTTGCTTCACCTTTCTAAATTTGACTGACATACTGTGACTGAAATACTTTAAATCTACTTTTTTTTCCATGGGGTCATAATTTTGTGGAATCTCTGTTCAATCTGCTGGTAAAAATTACTGTGGAATCACTGTTGTTTATGGGAGAGCTCATGTTTGTGGATTTCATAGATCACCCTTATGTACAAAGCATCCCCAAGAATATTTTGTTGTGGAAACATAATGATATTGATTCTTTGAATCTACCATTTAAAATGATTCCATGATTCCACAGTAAACCGATCTTTGGATTGCTATTCTATGTCCTCAATGAACTCTAAGTAAATTGTGACAGATTTCTGTGGAAATTTGCGTTCATGTACATTGCATAAATTAATCCCATTTTGAGAAGTATGCCTACATTTTTAGCTCTTCTGAGCCAAAGGCTCAAAGAGCTAATGCTATGGCCATTTGTGCGGTGTGCGGTGTGCGTTAACTTTTTAGAATATGGGCCATAACTCAAGAACCCCTTGGCCAATCAGTACCAAATTTGTCACAGGGTATCCCTGGCCCAAGGGCTACCTTTTTTACTAAAACAAGGGTTGGGACCCTAAAACAAGGGGAGATAATCAGGAAAACAAAACAAAAAGTACTGGTTGCTAAAAAATCTTCTTCTCCAGAACCACTAGGCAGATTTTTACCAAACTTACATGCAAGGATAAGGATATGTTGAAGATTAAAAATTGTTCAAGGCATGACCCTGGGGCAAAGGGCGTGGTCTCAAGGTCACTTCAAAGTTGACCTAAATTTACAATTAATAAAAACGTGTATATTTTGTACTATAAGGACTAGGATCATCAAATCTTGTAAGTTGATGCATCTTACGACTTCACATCATGTTAACTCAAAAGTAGGTCACGGTGACCTACTTTTTAAATTTTGTGGGGATTTGTTTTCAAATTGATTTGAAGGCATATTTTGGACACTTTAAGGCCTATGATCATCAAACTTTGTCAGTTGATGCAGAGAACAATGACAACTTAAAAGTAGGTCACCGTGACCTACTTTTTGAACTTTATGACTTATCCATTTAAAAACATTAAATCCCATTATTTCAGACACCGGGAGGTTTAGAATCATCAAATCTTGTACTTTGATGCATCTAGGGACCTTAAAACATATTTATGAAAAAGTAGGTCACTGACCTACTTTTTGAATTTTGCCGACATTTGTTTTCAAATTGTTTAAAATGCATATTTTGATTACCTTCAGACCTACGATCATCAAACTTGGTCAGTAGATGCATCTTGGGTTTTTGAAAAATGTCGACCAAAATGTAGGTCACGATGACCTACTTTCGACATTTTATGGCTATATTTCAGTATCTTAGGTATTTATTGGCTTAGAATCATCAAACTTTGTGAGTGGATGCATATTTAGTTATCGGAGAGTGACGACCAAAAAGTAGGTCATGGTGACCTACTTTTGACATTTTGTAGCTATAATTAAGTATCTCTTGTACTTTTTGACCTAAAATCATCAAACTTTGTCAGTTGATGCATCTTGGGTTTTAGAATGTGACCAAAAAGTAGGTCACAGTGACCTACTTTTGAATATCTCAGGTACGTATTAGCTTAGAATCATCAAACTTTGTCAGTTTAGGCACCTTGGGTTTTCGGAGAACTTAGTTCACCAAAAAGTAGGTCACTGTGACCTACTTTTGACATTTTATGGCTATATTTAATTATATCTGGTACTTACTGGCTCAGGATCATCAAACTTTGTCAGTTGAGGCATCTTACGGTTTCATTGAATGTCCAACAAGAAGTAGGTCACGGTGACCTACTTTTGAATATCTCAGGTACTTATTGGCTTAGAATCAGCAAATTTTATCAGTTTAGGCATCTTGGGTGTTTGGATAACGTCGACCAAAAAGTAGGTCACCGTGACCTACTTTTGACATTTGATGGCTATATTTAATTATCTCTGGAACTAATTGGCTTAGAATTTTCAAACTTTGTCAGATGATGCATCTTGGGTTTTCAGAGAATGTTGACCAAAAAGTAGGTCATGGTGACCTACTTTTGAATATCTCAGGTACTTATTTAATTAGAATCATCAGTCTTTGTCAATTAATGTATCTCGAGTCCTCAGAAAATTCCAATCAAAAGGTAGGTCACTGTGACCTACTTATGGTATTTTATAATTATATTATAATATCTTCAGTCTTAACTGGCTAAATATTATCATACTTTGTAAGTTGATGCATTTTGGGTCTTATGATACTAATAGAGTTTGAGGCTTCTAATAGAAGTGATAGATTGTACAATTTATCAGAAGAGCGATTCAAGGCCCTTGGGCCTCTTGTTTTAAATAATGCGTTTTTTTTCCTATTTTTTCCCCAGTGAACCTGACCATGATCCTGCCTTACATCTTGAAGTTGAAAGATAGCACTCAAATTATATGGATGTTGCAAGGTAAACAAAGTTTTATTGACACACATTTGTCATAGTATGGAAAATTTTTTTGTTGGTCAGTTTAAAATATATTCAATATATAAACATAATTTAGTGGGGGGGGGGGATACATTTTGTTTGTAAATTGACCAGCTCATCCAGTTCTTTGATTTTGACAGATCCTGTAGATGAATCCAAGCTCTACCTGAACAGGTCAATGATCACCAATCAACAAGTGGACGCTTACAACAAAGTAGCCATTGATATACTGTAAGAAAATACACTGTATCTAATTCTCTTGATATTATAACAATTATATAGAATCCGATGAAGGAGTAATTCTTAAAACTTGTATCTCTAACTTCTTGGGATAAAGAAAAAAAATCAAGATATCCAAGAACCCAAGAGATCAAGGTTGAAATACATGAAGAATAAGAAATTGGACTTCAAAATCTTTTTGCACACTTGACCTTTGAACTGCAGCATTCAACATTCATGCACCAATGGCACTACTCCATTCACTTGCCATTTTACTGATTGTTTAATCATTCACTCTGTTTATTTTGTGTTTTTCATTAACCCTCCCTTTCTTAATTACAGTGGCGGGAGTGAAGCCAAGTTATGGAGCTCCTCCCGACTGGTGGCCCAGGGAATACATGACAACTCTCTCCTGGATGGCCTTCATATGTCGAAAAATGCTCTGGAACTTGTGAGTACAATGTATATTTATGCAGATATATGTGTCATATGTGTAAGTTATAAATGAAGAATTTTTTTGGAGGGGGGATTTTATCCCTCAGTGGAAGTAAATAACAACAAAATAGTTATGAACCATGCTGTATAAACATGATGTACAATAGATTCAAAATTTATTACAGTCATAAAACATGATGTACACTTGGATTTATTACAACATGTTTTGTTTAAAGGATATCCAGATGTTGATGAACATGTACTGTAATGATCATATGAACCACAAGGACGGAACATGTTGTCGGGTGCCTGATTCTGTGACCTCTATACAGATTATCACAGCGTCTTTCTTCCTGGTGTGGTGAGTCTGACATAACTGAAGTAGAGGGGGAGGAGGGAGGGAGAAGAGTTAAATAGGGTCCAGATAAAGTTATAAACAAATCAATCTCTTTGTCTTATAGCTAAGAATTTCCACTGCTGAAGTATTTTCATGTTATGAAATTTATTTTATATAAATGAAGAAATAAACAGTACATTTCCATTGCCTGTACATTTCTAAATTTAAAGAAAGATTGTTGGTACAGCAAAACTCGGTTATAACGAAGTCTTTGGGACATTTGAAATTACTTCGCTATATCCGTAATTCGTTATATCCGTATAAAAAATATGTATAATTTATATAGTTGGGGATCAAAGATGACTTCGCTATATCCGTGAATTCGCAATATCTGTGTTCGTACTAAACGAGTTTTACTGTACATATATATATTATGAATTTTACAGTCTCCTGTCAGCGATAGCCATGTTCTTGTACAGAAGGAGAATCCGACGCAATGGCAGTAAAGCCAGGGCAGGTAACAATTCATCTACAAGTACAGTACGCCCAGATTTATCATGCAGTTCATTTACAAGTACAGTACACTCAGATTTGTCATTCATTCCATCTACAAGTACAATACACTTAAATTTGTCATACAGTTTATCTACAAGTACAGTACACCCAGATTTATCATACAGTTTATCTACAAGTACAGTACACCCAGATTTGTCATTCATTCCATCTACAAGTACAATACACTTGAATTTGTCATACAATCCATCTACAAGTACAATACACTCAGATTTCTCATAAAGTTTATTTACTAGTACAGTACACTCAAACTTGTCATACAGTCCATCTACAAGTACAAATCACTCAGATTTGTCAGTGAAAATATTAAATAGTTCTTTTTTGCAAGAAACTGTGATCTCTATTCCACATGGATATGAAACTTTAATTTGCAGAACTCTTTATGAATGAATTTAATGGTTAATATAATAAACACTTTGAAACATTTGAAGTAAGATTATGAGCTTGAAAATTTTTGTTGAGAATTATGGTATAAAATCAAAGTTTTCGTGACTGCTATTTCAGATAGTGGTATTCGGAATGGCAGGTCATTCGTTACACCCTCAGAGAAAGCCTGGCCGGACACGGTGTATGAGATCATGGTGTGTTTGGGCAAACTGGGACTGATCATGACATACGCATTTCTCTGTGACAGGTAAAATCCATGGAAATAATTCTAAACTGTGATTTTTCTCTTCCTTGACTTTATTTCGCTCATTGTTTACACTCCATAAAAATGCTTGTTAACAGGGTGAAGATGAGTTACTTTCACTTATGCATTTATGGTGTGATATTTAGTAAGGTAAATGGAAGTGCCTGTATTTAACCAAATATTGTTAGAGCAAAAATTTGTAGATTACTTTGAAAATTATGCATCCTAAATACATGTATATTGTGTCTACAGTTAACAAATTAGATTCTCCCCATTATTGGTAAATTACATATTGCATAACTGTTATTTTATAGGACTAATTTCTTCATGAAGGAGAACAAGTACTACACCCACGTTAATTTCCTCTTGCCGTTTGCGTACCTTATGATCTTGGGCTTCTTTTTCACTGAGAACACAGACCAGGTAAGTTAACTACAGATGTGTGTGTGCTAACTGATCACTTAGAATGCTATGTAAATTAAACAAAATCTTTTTCTTTGACATGTGATACACCATGGCACCACACAAATATTTAAAAGTTCAACATACCATCTTTAAACTATTCATCATGTGTGAAGTCATTATTATGAATATGTAGTTGTATTTGTATATCACAACTATGCCAATTTTTCAGACCAAAGTTTTACACCGAGATCAGACAGATGAATGGAAGGGCTGGATGCAGCTAATGATAATGATCTACCATTTGACTGGAGCCAGCAAGGTAAAAGTCAAATTCATGGGGGTGGGAGATTGGGGGTGGAGTTAATGGATGTTTATTTTTTACTTGTATCCACATCTCTATCTTTTACCTTAATTTGAACTTCATTTCCTCCAAGTTGCCACATTTTTTCATCTCCATAAATCAAATTCAATGACAAAAATGACAAAATCAAATTTTAATTATGCTTTGTCATTATTTAAGGCATTTTCTTTCGCAAAGTTAACAGAATCGTTTCCAAATTCAATTGTGGTAATTTACATTCAGAACAGTCATTGTGCCTGCATTTAATAAACAGGTGTTACCCATCTACATGCATATCCGAGTGCTGGTGTCAGCCTACCTGTTTCTGACGGGCTACGGACATTTCTCCTATTTCTGGAACAAAGCTGACTATAGTGTCCAAAGATACTGTCAGGTAAGAGGTCAAAGGTCACTGCCAAGCATGAGGTTAAAGGTCACTGCTAGGAGTGGACATTAGGGGTTGTGTTGAAGTAGATATGATTTAGAATTTTTCATGTATTTGTTGATGCTGTTTTATAGTGTAACAAATTTGGACAATCAATATGATCAACAGATTGAACGTAAATTTTAAATTACTGTTTTAAATTCAAATATTACAAATTTGAGGTTTTAGTTAGAAAATAATTTATCTTAAAATTTCGAGAATAATAAAGTTCAATAAACTCAAACATAAATTATTGACTCCATTATTTAATATTTAGTGAATACATGTATAGGGTCTCCCATGGTATGTGGTTGTATATGATTTTTATCCAATGAGCTGTGTGTGTTTTTTTCTTCCCTAGCTTGGCAAGGGAAATAAAAACACACAACGAGTTGGATAAAAATTATATCTAACCACAAGATGTGGGAGATTTCTTTTATTCCATGTTTTACATCACTATCAATGTTTTAAATGATTTTAATATTGGATTCCACTTTTCTTCACACTAAACGCATTGTAACATCACAATTGTGGGATATATAAAAAAAAAGAGTGATATCCATGGAATAAAGTGGTAAACATGGGATAAAACAACATTGCTCCTAAGCTACATGTATTTACCATAGACTTTGTAGAATGCATGCTTGTTCAGCTAGTTGAATCAGGAATTGCATGATTGTGCTTATCATTTTAAACTACATAAAAACTGTATATGAAATCCTACCAGTTCAATATTTGTTGGCAAATAAATATAATCGCTGATTAAATTATTAAGAAAAGCTGCTCTGATATGCTTCTGCTAAACAAATATTCATAAGCAGAAGCATCTTAATATTTGTATAATTGTGAAGAATGATTTAAGAGGTGAATGTAATGACTGTTCTAGATTGTATAACAGCTTTGTGTAACGTATCGGTGTATGTCAATTTCAGCATAGTTGTTATGTACGATGTTGTGGCTGGTATGACTTCAGATATTATGTGGAAGTAAGTGAAAAATAACAGCATGGTTCTGAGTTACACATATGTTTGAAATGATGATCTGTGTCATTTGTATGTAGCCTATAAAATCAATTTGCTTGTCATCCTTTTTGATGTGTGTTTGTTAAAGTGTGTTAATAAAGAAGGTGGCTTCAAATCTTTCAAATATTCTGGAAGAAAAGAGTGCTTATTTAACTCAATTTATTTTGAATTTCAAATGAATGAAAATTACTAACATTTTAGTCTTAAAGATTGTGTACATTTGATTCAGTGTGATGTCCTGTTCAATTGGATAATATTTCAATAGAGAAGTACTGTTTTAACATTTATAGAAACAGAAAAAATAGCTTAGTGTTTACAGAAACAAAGAAATAGCTTAACTCTTTACTCCATACCCAACAAACAAGCCTTTACTAAAAGGTTTGAATTTGAGGCAATATGACAGATTTTGCCTCTTTTTCATACATTATGATCTTGTAAGGATTTTTATTCGGAACTCAACAAGAAATTTATTTGTTTTTCATGCGAGCATAATTTTAAAATTCTCAAAATTGTTTTCCATAGGTGATGTTCCGGTTAAATTTTCTGGTTGTGGTGCTGTGTTTTGTGATGAACCGCCCTTACCAGTTCTATTACTTTGTACCGCTGGTTTCCTTTTGGTTTACCATAGTTTACTTAACCATGGCGATATGGCCAAGAATTTCAGCAGCTTCTAGTGATAGTAAGTTAAAACATAGCTTCTGGAAAAAAAATTCCTATAGCAAATATTCTTAAATTAATCCGATACAAGAATTAAACTCCAGAATTTTCATTCCAATGTCAAATTCTTTTAATTTCTGTTTACCGTTTACCCTCACCTAGCCTCTTCATGCTCGCTGATTGCATGTCTGTTCAAAGGTCTGTAATGAAATATATGGTAATACCAAAGAGTATTCAAGCTTAAAAGTCCTTTACACAATACAAATTTGCACAAAGCAATCAAAGACCTCCAACAAAAAATCAGAGGTGGGATCAGGTGCCATGGAGTAGTGAGCATCACCTGCCGACTAGTCACATTTGCCGTGTGCTGCTGGTCATGAGCAGGAAAAAACGGAATTATCTATTTACTATTCATTTTGTAAATAATGGCCTAACAAATGTTTCTAAAAACATTACTGTGTGATTAAGAATTCTGTGTTTGATAAATATAGCTTGTATTTGTAATTACGTTACCTTTTTTTTGTAGCAAGCAACTTACATTACCTGTATATGATAATTAAATTGATCATCCTGACCACTGTGATAACTCTCTTCTTTATGTCAGAGGTAAGGCAAATTAGAGTTATAAAAATCTTTTTTAGTTTAAAAACTAGACAAATTAAACAAATGGTCAAGCTATGGTGTTTAAATTATACAATTTAAACAAATAGTCAATCTATGATGTTACAGTGTATTTTAGACAAATTAAAAAAAATAGTCAAGATCAAGCTATAATGAGCTTTATACATGTATATAGTTTATCTTTAAAACTCTTTTTTTACAGGTTTTATTTGAGAAAGTATTTTTGATGAGGCCAATTAAAGCCCTGTTTGTTCGTTCAGATGATTCCTTACATGAGTGGAGGTTTAGATGGACATTAGATAGATATGTAAGTGTTTCAAAAAAAAAGAAATTTCATTTTATACAGTCTTGTATTGCTATTCAAATTATTGCTAAATATGCAATTCTGACCAAAAGACTGTGATTCTAAGAGCTCGAGGAAACAATGGACCTTTTTTTGTTGTATATTTTTTACAGAATGTATTTGTACTAATGTGGTTTTATATGTTCAGAGAATGAATTAAAAAGTTTTCAAACAGTTTTTATATTTTAATATTAAGTGTAATTAACAGGATGATATTTAGATCTATATTTTCAGAGTGTAATTTTTCAGATTGTAGTGTATGGGATGGCATTTTATGTTTTCAGAGTGTAGTGTATGGGATGGTGTTTGCGTTTGGCTACCACTTGCTACTGAAGAAAGGAGTGATATCAGACAATCACACAAACTCTCTCTTCTCTACCAGCGTCTCCCTGTGTCTCACCTTCCTAGGATTCTTAGGATTAGGGGTCAGGCAGTTTTTCTGTCGATAATATACTGTAAACTAACTTTTATTTGCATGCGAGAAAAATTCGTGAGTTTGGTGACCTACTTTAATACGTGAATATTTGTCACAGAGTATAATAGTTAGTTTACTGTAATATTTAAATGTATACTAATTATCATTTAACTTTTTTCTAGCAAATAAATCATTAATGATAGTTGTACTGTTAACACAAAGTATATTTAATAACTTTTTATTTCTCTATTGTTTCAGAGTTATGCCATTTTTTCATTCCTGTGTAAGAACAAAACCGAGTGTAATGATACTCACTCCTACCTAGTAGCTCTACCTGTAAGTACTCAATTGTATACTGTGGAATCATTTAAATTGAGGGGGGGGGAGGGTGTCATTGTTTGTGGCAAAGCAAAATGTGGTTGGTTCATGGGGACATCATTTCTTGGTAAACTCAACTCCTATATATACAGATTCAAGAATGGCCTCATCAAAATAACTACACACCTGGTTAAAAAAATTTCCCAGGTCACTCAATGCAGATTTTCAGGATGAACTTTGGTGAAGTGTATGAACTATTGTAAATGTAATGATTTATCATATCTGATGTGATCTCCATTAATGTTTACAGTTATTCTCCTATGTGATAGTCAGGAATGTCCTAGGCTGGGTGCGGACCAGATATAGTTCATTCTTTGCCTGGTTTGGCAAAATATCTTTAGAGGTGAGTGGCCTTAGCTCTTCTTTTATTGAGGCAAAAAAGCTCTAATATGCCTCACTTATAACCCATTTTGTTCGTCTTTTAAAATATGTTTGAAATAACGAAAAGTGCAGAGTCATTAGTTATTTTAGTTCAGTGAATGCATTTATAGGAATTTGTTTTGTCAGGGCTGTGAATTTTGTAATTATTGGGGGGAAGGGGATTCAATTGTCGAAGCTTCTAATGTTTGTTTTCTCTTTTTATCTTTCAGTTGTTTATAGCACAGTACCATATATGGCTAGCAGCTGACACTTATGGAGTTTTAGTGTTGATGCCCTCGTATCCAGTATTAAATGTGATAGTGACATCTTTTATATTTATTTGTGCTAGCCATGAAATTTCAAAAATAACTGGGACCTTAACAAATTACTTAGTGCCAAAAGAAGGGAAGGCATTGTTAAGAAACGCTATTATATTCTTTATGATTATGCTTCCATTATCTGTAACAAAAGGTGTTCTTCCGTTCTAGGAAGTGTATTTTGCTCCTTACTCTGAAAGCAAGGGATATTAATTTTGGTTGATCCATTTGTTCGTTTGTCTTTCTGTCTGTGTATAACACTTAGTTTGTAGATGACATCTCTGAAGTCTTATGATAACTCTGAATTAATAAAATAATACCCATATTAAAATATGGATTCACATCAAAGGTCAATGTCAGAAATTCATGTTTTTACATAAAATGGTTTCCAAGATGATATTTTTTTTAATTTTTGTAATGAATAGGCAAAGACTTTTTCCAACGTAGTAAGACTCTCAATTGATTTCAGAGTTAAAGGTGAAGGGCCAAGGTCACAGTTTCACACCAAGTATTCTTTAATTTCCACATGATATGTATAAAAACTAATCAACTTTTGACATAAAATTTTGTATTACCAGGTATACTTTCTCATAACTTTAAAAAAAAACTATTGTTTTGGAGGACAAAAGATCAAAAACCAAGGTCAGAGATTTATAAGTTGCCTAAAATGGTTTTCAGAAAAAAAAGGATTTGATCTTTTTCAGTGAAATATAAAGTGTTGTTCTCTCAAACCGTAGGACCCTTTTGATTTTTTGGTCACAAATTCCCTTATGGCATGAAATGATTTCAAAATTCACTTCAATACTTTCAAATCCTCAAACATGGCCCCTATTGATTTTTAGGTAAAAAGGTCAAATGTCAAGATCTCAAACAACATGTATAATTGTTACAAAATATACACATGTAATATTTCATGTAATTTTTTTTAAATCAAGGGATGTAAATTGCCTGAATGAGCTTGATTATTGCATTTATATAACTGTATTGTAGAAATATGTTACACAGGACTCCTTTGTGTAATAATATTAATGTATTTTATTTATAAAAAGTGTATTTTGTTAAAAATGTGCTTATTTATTTTCATTTATATATATGATGTAGAGTTGTAGATTAATATTAATGTTACCCATTTAAATGTTTATGGACTTTCCTTTTAATTTTCTATTCATTAAATTTTTGTATGCTCAACAATAATTACATACATGTAATGTTTTATTATTGTATCAAGGGGGTACTGTGAGCATCAAGATTCTGTGTGCTCAAAATAATCACATTCTTGCAATGTTTTATATTGTATTGAAAGGGTTCTGTTGGGCCCTTTTCAAGTCAAAACCAGTAATACTGTTATGAAGTGTTCACTGTTTGAAGTACCTGTACATAAATACTTGTAACTAAATGTAGCTAGTTTTGTGTTTATAAATTGTGAAACATTTACCTAATTGTTGTGTGTGAAGCTCAACCAAAACCCAAAATCCTAAAGGATTTACCAGTACAGTTTATATTTGTACATGTATTCGTGTGTTTGAAAATTGTTTAAAGTTACGTAATTTGAAAATGAACTATCGCTTTGTATCCATCTTAATACGACTTTCCTCCATGAAAAATTCATCTTTTAACTTCTCACTAGACATACATGTATTTTTTGTTCTCTTTTTCTATAGAGACTTTTTCTTTTGTTAAACTGTACATGTTTGAATATATGAATTGAATTTTGTAAACAATTTTATTGTCATGAATACAATTTACAATGTATCTTCATTTCCACTGCCCATAATTAAATACAAGTACTGGTGTATATGTATTGTATGGAACTTTATTGAGGTTATTATGACCTTATGGAACATAAGACTAAACATTATTTCAAGGCATTATTTTAAACATTATTCCATTGTCTTAATGTGTCATAAGGTAAAGTTGAAATTAAAAATAAAAAACTCAAATAAAGTGCAATGTTGAAATTATTTTGAGGTTTATAGAATAATATGGTCAGTAAGTTCACAGAGAGGGGGGAGGGGGGGGGGGCAGAATTGATAGCAGGTCATAAAAGATGGAAGGGACATGGATTTATTACTGGTAAGTAGGTCAAATGTAGGTGGACAAGGAATAAATATCAAGTGAGTCGACCAATGGAAGATCATAATGACTTGTCTATCAGTAGTCACATGGAAGGGAGGTAATTGATATCTAGTCAGCAGTCCATATGGAGGAAGGTATGTAACCGATACCTGATCAGTAAATCATGGAGAATCTGGTGTCTGGTCCAATACTAAAACTCATGGGGGAGGGAATGGATTTGCTAACAAGCCAGTAGGTACCAGAAGAATATGGAATTGATATCTGGTCAGTAGGTCATAGGGAAGGGGTATGATACTGATATCTGGACAAATGTCGCATGGAATGGGTACGGAATTGATATCTGGACAAAAGGTCACATGGATATGATATCTAGTCAGTAGGTCACGTGTTAGGAAGCTTTTAATATTGATATCATTTTGAAGTTGTGTGGGTTGATACATGAAAAGTCAGACGATATGAATTTGATGTCTTTCCTGTTGGCCATGTGAAGGAATATGGATTTGCTAACATGTCATAACATGTATAAGTGATATATGGATTTAATAACTGGTCAGTAGGTAATGAGGAGGGAATACAGACTATATATATCAGTCACTAGGTCACATGGCGAGAGATATGTGCAATATCTGGTCAGTCGGTCAAGTAGAGGGGGTCATGCATGGATCTGATTTTGAATCAGTAGGACTAAGAGGGGGATATCAAACTTTCCAGCTTGGTAATGTCCACAGCAAAACTTTCTGATGCAGTTGAACGAGCTTGAATTTTAATTTTTTTCACATTAATTTTTAAAGTGACCTAAATATTATAAAGATGGGAATATTTTTGCAAGGGTATTTATCATAATTTGGATTGCTAGACATATCAAGACAAATCTACAAGTACTTTCTCTGAGGCTATATAGTTGCAAGATTGGACCTGCTGTTCAATACCGTACTTTTCCTATGATCATAATGCATAAATCTTGCAAATGAAAAGAACAATATTTACTGAAAAATATTCATTTTTAATGGTATATATTGCACTTATTGTACAAGTATTCATTTTTTAGAAAATAGTTTGATTGAGATATACACGGTATATATTAATGCAGCAATGTGATAAATAGTAAGAATATATGAACCAATCACAGGCTAGTTTACATGATACCCATGGGAATGTATAATATCAAGACATAAGAAGAAATATCAGTGGTTATAAATAACAACATAACAAATAACAAACCAAAGTTCAAATAAAGGTTTTGCAGAATAATGGAAGAAAAATACAAAAGATTATGGCAGTTGGTTATTGTGAACATTTCCATTAAAACCCAACATTGAATGGAAAAAGTGAAAAACAACCTTGAAAATATATAAATCCTAGATTAAAATAAAGTACACGTAGTGATTATGCTTATATTTTACCTGTGAAAATCAATATTACAGGCTTCATTAGTTATATCAGTTAATATGTTTTACAGCTATTTTACCAGTCTGCATAATAATAATAAGTTAATTTATATGTATATCATACCCAGCAAAGTGTTTCAGACTCTTATGAATTTTGAAAATTTTTACATTTTTTTCCCTAATTGACATTTTATACAGAAAGACCCATCATTATCGACATGTTCCACCATTTCAGGATATTCATCCTCTTTAGTTTCTTCTCCATGAATCCGTTTTTC
This sequence comes from Saccostrea cuccullata, assembly GCF_032062105.1. NCBI lineage: Eukaryota > Metazoa > Mollusca > Bivalvia > Ostreida > Ostreidae > Saccostrea > Saccostrea cuccullata. Next base: position 20,655 of record NW_026924867.1, read on the forward strand.
CCAGAAGAGGCTCTAGCATTTATACATCCTGACCTTATCCTTGTTTTGCCTTTAGCTTGAGCACCAGCTGAGGAAGCTGCAGGTGCATTCTGGGTAGGAACTTTTGACCTTGACCCAGTTTCAGTCTGTGTCCTTGAAGGCGGAGTTGCTGCTGCCTGTTTAGTTTGTGAAGTCGGGGCTGATGGGGCAGCTTTAGTTTTTGTACTAGGCACTGCCTTTGTAGATGTGACATTTTGAGTTTTCTGTGGGGGAGAATCAGGGAAAAATTCTCCTTTATTTTCTGGAAAGATTTGAGTTGGTTCAGCATTCAGCTGTTTGGTCCCTGGGTGTTTGGAGGTCAAGGTCACAGTAAGTGTGCTTTTTCCTGGGGTGGGTTGCTCTGGGGATTGTACTGGCTTGGTCAAGGGGGAGGAAAGGTTTCGGTATTTATCTAGCTTCTCCTTAGGAACACTACGACCAGTGATGCTGTGTACCTATAAAACAACCAGGAATATTATTTCAAATTCATTAGAAAAGCTTTAACCAATTATACACAATAATGAGCTAACTACATGTATTTTCTTTTGATTTGATACAAGTTAATACAGTCATGCATAAAAAAATAAACAATAATTTTAGATTACAACATCAGTTTTAAAATATATGTACATATATATGGTATGGACAAGAACTCATTATAGAGAGATTATTTTTGATTAAATAGAACATTTTTGCAATCTTTACGCTCACCTGAGCAAATCGGCTAGGAAAAAGCGCAAATCAGCTCTATCAGAAATGAAAAGTTTACTGAAGGGGGGGGGGGGGGCTTGAATTTTAATACTACTTGAGAATGCCTTCATATTAATACAGCATATGACTTTGCTGTTCTTGATAAAAAGATTTTTTAAAAACGTTTTCTTCATATATATATATAACTTCATAATAATTTGAATTTGATTCCCCATTGTTTCCCTCCCTACCCCAAAAGGGCCATGATTTGAATAAATTTATATCTTCAATACATGAGGATGCATACATGTCAATATGACTAAACATAACTTTTTCTGTTCTTGGGATTTTCCCTTTATTTTTCTATGTAAAACTTTGATCCATCATTGTGGCCACACCCTACCCTTGGGGGTTATGATTTTTACAAATTTAATTCTACACTACCCGAAAATGCTTCCATATAAAAATTAGTATCACTAATCATGGCTTTACTATTCTTGAGAAGAAGATTTTTAAAATATATTTTAATGTAAATTTAAACTTGGATCCCCCATTGTGACCCCATCCTATCTCTTGGGGTTATGATTTGAACAAACTAGAGTCTACACTACATGAGAATGATTCCATATAAATATCACTAATCATGGCTTTGAAATAATTGAGAAGACGATTTTAAAAGATTTCCCTATCTAGTCCTATGTAAAAATTTGATCAGCCATTGTGGCCCCACCCTACCCCGGGGGGTATAGGGCGCGGATCCAGAAATTTTTTCCAGGGGGGGGGGGGGGTTCCACCCCTGTCCAAAAAAAAAAAAAAAACTCCAACCCAGAAATTTCTTGACAGGCAAATAAAAAAAAAACTTAACAAGTCCAAACTCCAAAATCCTATTTCGTGGGGGCAGGGGGTAGTCGATGACTTCTAATTCTTCAAACCTTTGACTTTTCATACCGATTTAACACAAATTTGCGTTTATCAGGGGGGGGGGTCTGCGTTTTCCGAGGGGGTGGGTGGGTCTAAGGTAACTTTTATCTTGCTTTAGTATATGAATTTAATAACCTTGCAAATTACAGGGGGGTGGGGTCCTGAACCCCCCCCTGACCCCCCTCTAGATTCGCGCATGGGTTATGATTTGAACAAACTTGAATCTACACTACCTTAGGATGATTTCACATGAGTTTCATCTCTCCTGGCCCAGTGGTTCTTGAGAAGGTTTTTAAATATTATTCCTATATATTCCTATGTAAAGCTTTAATCGGCCATTGTGGCCCCACCCTACTCCCAGGGGTCACGATTTGAAGAAACTTGAATCTACAATACCTGAGGATGCTTCTACATGAGTTTCATCTTTCCTGGCCCAGTAGAGTACTGAGAAGAAGATTTTTGAAAAATGCCATTAATTTTTCACCAATTCATAATTATCTCCCCTTGGAAAAGGGCTTGGCCCTTCATTTGAACAAACTTGAATCCCCTTTACCTAAGGATACTTTGTGGCAAGTTTGGTTGAAATTGGCCCAGTGGTTCTTGAGAAGAAGATGAAAATGTGAAAAGTTTGACGACAACGGACAAATTTTGATCAGAAAAGCTCACTTGATCCTTTGGCTCAGGTGAGCTAATAATTTCCAAGCTGTAAAACATTAATAGGTTTCTTTAAAGAAGTACATGTATATATATTTTTTTAAATATATAAAATACATGTATACATAATTAAAATTGGATAAAGAACCCAGCATGGTTCAATATCTGCTCATACTAACCTGTTTTCTGAAATATTCTTTCAGATTTGCACAAATTAATTAAATCAGGTTAAACTCTCAACAAAATCTACTGAAATTAGAACCAGACTGATTTCTTACGTTTAAAAAAAACCAAGAACCTTTACCAAAAAAATTTTTTTTTTGTTTGTTAAAAGAAAACAATTCCATAATCATATGTGCTTATACTCTAGTTAATTTTAAAAAGTATTTGCTACCTTGTGACTTCCCAACCCTTGTGTTTGAAAACAAAAATATAAGGAAAGAAAATTTCCGTTTAATTCATAAATACCTAGGGGAAATAAAAGAAAAGTGTGTGAAATTGCAAAAGGAAAAGATCTAGATGGTATCGGATTTTTAACACCTACATTAAGAGAGAAAAAAAGTCACCATTTTTGCAGAATTAAGAAAACTACAAAGTCAAAGCTTGGGATTTTGTTTTGACCTTCGAAGTAAAAGCCTGTCAGTAGGCAAATAAAAAAGTTTAGCACTAGAGATAAAGATACAAAACTCTACTGAATCAATCTGGTTCTAAATCATTTACATTTCATGCTACAATTGTACTTTTCTCTTCAGCAAACCTTATTATTAAGCACTCTTCTTTTTTTTTTAAATTATGAAATAATTTATTCAATTACTTCATTAATATATTTATTACCCAAACTTCTGCCCATCTTCCAATTAAAAATTGGATTAGCACCAACAACATTTCTATTTAATCTACATTTCACTTCAAGCTGCAAAACTGCCACATAATAAATCTACAGTATAGAGAATTTTCATATTTAATTAAATCACCCCCCCCCCTTTTTTTTAATTACCCGCTTTATGATCCTTATTAAACTTTAGACACTGCAATTAATTGAGAATTGTTTATAAAATGTAAATCCAACATTTTTTTCTCTAGATCAAGTATTTTTTTCCATGCATGTGACAGCTTTGCAAATATTTTGAAAATTTCTAAAGGAGCCAAAACATCCCTTCCAAAAGCTCAATCATCTTTTCTCTAGTTTCCATGTAGCATGAAATTCTAACAGAATCAAATACAAAGGTTGTTAAGTTTTAAAGCACACGTCT
>NW_026924868.1:0-24349 GCF_032062105.1 Saccostrea cuccullata
TCGATATCCATTTTATGTGCGAGTGTATTGTTCGAAAGATGGTCGTCGAGTGGTTGGATTCGCGCGGATAAGAGAAAGCAAAAGAAGCAAAAAGGTCCTGGTGGCGAAAAGGAAAAATTATCAGTAACAAATGGTGGTTTTTTAAACATGTTTTTAAACAGGTCATTCCAAGATAAATCAAAAGTGAGCAAATCAACTGTTAGATCGCCATGGAAATTTGGTTCAAATTCACCGCCTCTCGAGAACAGAATTCGAAGTCGCAATGCCGTTTCAAGAAACCATTCGTTTGCTGGTAGGAGGTCTGATTTTAATAATTCAAGGATCACGGACAGTCGCTTAACATCCATTCCTTTTCTACCTACCGTCAGAAAAGCTCTTGGTCTCGATAATGTATCTAGAAGGTATTGTACATGTGTCATGCATACATTATAAATAAAGATTTGAAAAAATTATTGAATCTTACTGTCAACATCAAGAAATTTCAACAATTGATAAAAAAAAAGAACTTTTGGGATTTTTACCAATTCAATTCAAGCTGATTTTCTGGCAAAAATTTGAAAAAGTTTAGATTATAAATTTATGTTCCTTTCAGCCCTCTTACAAAAACTCCAGAAGTTGCAGCAGCCTATCCAGAGAGGCCAATGGCTGGCTTTTTACCTGCAGTCAGACTGGGAAGACGAGAACGACCCCTGTTTTCTCCAAGCTCCAGAACGATAGGGAAAAGTCCAAACACTGTGAAGATTGCTCCTCCTGATTCAAGAAGAATAAATAACACAAGGTCTAAAGTGTTCCTGTTTTAGCAGATATATTAATCTTATTTGTTACACACTCTTTGTTTGCATTGAAATGTGAAGTTCAAATTTTCCACATAGTATGCAATTTTCCAAGTATAAACTAGTAGTATTAAACTGATTATGACATATTTCAGATTATTCCAAGTGAAAAATGAAAATGTAAAGGCTACACCTAACACACAAGCAGTATTATCTGCCTTAAAAGAGAAAAGGTAAGATATAGAGTGTTGTCCAATGTCACATTAGTGACAGTCATTGCTTCAAAATGAAAAAAGTACGAAATATAAACAAAATTGGATGTAGAAAGATCACTGATGTATGACGTGCGTAATCTTTCGACATTTCTAAGTTGATTTTTCACCCCTAAGTTTTTTTCTAATTATATAATTTGAATAAGCTTTCCAAACATTTCTTATAGTATCAAAATAAACTACAATATATGATAAAGTGCACAACTATCCACTATAGAATATAGGTAGTTAAGTAAATTAGTAATATAGGTAGTTAAGTAAATTAGTATATACTTTATATGAAATTTTGTTCAGGTAAACATGAAATCCTTCATTGATTTATTGACTGTTTCCCATTTCTAATTAATGTATAGATTAATTAAAAATTACATTAGTTTCAATATACATGTAAATGCAGTCGAAAAGGATGGTACTGATAATTAATGCATTTTTAACTAAAACTGTGCAGCTTTGATTTTTCAGAAATTCAAAAAAAGACCTAAGTGAGCCGTGCTCTATGTTGTTGATGATCATTTAACTTTGTTGTTCACCAGTTTGTGTTAACTGAAGTTTTTGCTGTGGTAGATGTGTTTCAATCATTTATTTTTCAAATTAAATTTTAGTAGAAAAAGAACCATGGAGGGAATGGATGTCACCATATCGGATGTTCAAGGGCAAATGGCAAAGCGAAGGTATGAACTCGGAATTAAAAAGCGTTTACAATTCAGGGACCAACCTAGTTCCATAATTTAGGGAGACAAAACCTCCATTTTGGAAATAAAGGGAGAAATTTCTAATTCTAGGGAAACTTTTTAGCATATGTGCATTTGTGTAACATTTACGTGCAACTTGAAAAAGATGTAAATACTTGTCCAGAGACAAACTCAGATTCATAAGTTGAGAAGACAGTTCTCCCCAACAGAGAAATTGAGAGAAGTTTCGAAATCTAGGGAGACTTTATAGGGCCAGCAACTATGTGTATTTGATATTAATTCCATTAACAAGGCTTATAAATATCTAAATATGAAAAGAAACATAAACGAAGTATGTCAACTGGTAGACTTACATTGTAGGTTTACAGAAGTCATTTCATTACTTACATTTTTCATTGATTTCTCTCCAATCTGCAGAAGATAAGATTTGAAATTATTCTTACGCTCATTTAGCCAATTTTGATATTGAAGGGGCTTTATGTGTATGGATTCAAGTTTGGTTAAGTCATGATCCCTAAAAGTGGGGTTGGGATACAATACACTCAATATTTTTCATAGGAAACAAGAAGAAAAAACTTCTCTAAAATTTTCAGAAAAAGAAGTACATTGTAGGATCAATGTTTATGGAACACCGGGACTGTCTTATATGAGGATTAAACATTATATGCAATGTTTCCTTCATTATATGCGGTACTATTTTAATTATATGAAGTAGTTTTTACATCATATCGTGTACAACTTCCATTATATGCAGTACTTCTCGCATTATATGATGTAGATATGTCATTATATTATGTACATCTATCATTATATGAAGTGCTTTTAACATTATATGCGGTAGTTCTAACATTATATGCAGTAAACACAACAATATATTATGTACTTCTCACATTATATACAGTATATTCATCATTATGTGTAGTATTTCTGTTATTATGATGATGCTGATCGTTAAATATTATGTCCGGTCCAGTTAGCATTCCGTGCGGTAGATTTTGCATTTCGTTATAAAGAAGACACAGTATTATATGCGGTGCTTTCTTCTTTATGATGATGATCTTTCGGAAGCTACCCTTCGGAACCCCCTTGTTATATTTAGAAAATTTTACTTTTTTCGTGCTTAGATATAAACATTCTTCATGATTTTGGGTTATCAATAATAATTGGGAATCAACCACACGTATGCGTAATAATCATGTACCACACAATATTTATCCCTATATCATTATTTATTTTTTATTTGTATTCAGTTTAACAAATATCGCATATGGCGCAAGTAAATAAATGTGATAATATAGTCACGTGGATTTTCTTATATTAATTAAATGCATCACGTATGAAGTTACAAATATTTCTTGTAGATTTAACATCTGCTGAATTAAGAATTCCATAAGATATAGATATGTTATTTAAAAAAGTACAAAATTCACATCTTAGTTCAGGCGCGGATCCAGAAATTTTTTCCGGGGGGGGGGGGGGGGGGTTCCACCCCTGTCCAGAAAAATAAAATCCAACCCAAAAAGCAAAATAATAATAATATTAATAATAACCACAAAAAAAAAAAAAACCACATTAACTTGTCCAAACTTCAAAAACCCATTTCTTTGGGGGGGGGGGGGGGATGACTTCTAGTGCTTCAAACCTTTGACATTTCATACCAATTTAACACAAATTCGCGGTTACCAGGGGGGATCTGTGTTTTCCGAAGGGGAACCAAGGTTACTTTTTTCTTGCTTTAGTATAAGATAAGATTTATTAATGCCAATTTGGGGCCCATCAGGGCAAACAAGTAAAGAGAAATGCAATAAGAAATTCAAAATAGATAGTAGCAACTAACAAAAGATTAATGATGATACAGCAGTTGGGGATTACAACATATATAATCGACATACTGTACATATAAGGCTTTTTTTACTAGAGTATAAACATTATTACTCTTTTACACATATTTGGTTCTTTATTTAACATTGCATAATTTGCTATTTCTTATTTAAAAGATATTGATTAAAAAAATTACCCAGCTTGATAAGCAACATATCATTTTCGTTAGACATAATCCATAAAAAATTTCCTTTATTTGTTAAAGTATAGAAATTTTTATTACTTTTAGTATATAAATTTAATAACCTTGCAAATTCCAGGGATAGGGGGTCCTGACCCCCCCCCCCCCTAGATCCGCGCATGATTTGTTGTTTATAAAGAGGGTATACCCAAATGAAAAATGATGTTCATCTTCAACAACAGTTAATACAATATCTTTCTTCTCTTGGGTAACATAATATGCCAACCTCTATCTGCAATTTGTGGGCACTTATTCTCAATCGAGTCAAAAAATAACAAAGATTCTTGGAATTGCAAAAATTTAAGTATGGTAGAATTTCAAGCTTGTTTAGATTTCGTTGACTTATTAACTGGATTTATCCCTACATTAATTAAAGGAATTTCGAAGTCATGTCAATACTTCAGTAGTTTACAACGAGAGAGAGAGATCGAGAGAGATCATATCAATACTTCAATAGTTTACAGTGAGAGAGAGATGCACTTATTATTGAAATATTTTTATCATTCCATTGTATTCATTGTTAAACTATGGCATATAAAAATGGCTGATATTCACTGTCTTTAACTGTACTATATAAATGTTATGTATCAGGAAAAGACATGATTTTCAGAGTAGACATTACACGCACGTAGCAAAACCCTCCACCTTTTCATAAACATAACTTTTACTATAAAACAAGAGGCCCATAGGCCACATCGCTCACCTGAGCACTGTGGCTAGGAAAAAGTAGAAATTGGTTTATTATTGAAAAGTTTAAATCCAAAAGTAGTCCCATGACCAATCATGGCTTTGCTATTCTTGAGAAGAAATTTTTAGAAATTTTCCTATATATTTCTATGCAAAAAATTTGGTTGCCATTTTGGCCCCGACCTACCCCTGGGGGTCATGATTTGAACAAACTTGAATCTACACTACCTGAGCATGCTTCCATATAAATATGATCAATTATAGCTTTCCTTTTCTTGAGAAGAAGATTTTTAAAGAATTTTCCTATATAGTTCTATGTAAAACTTTGGTCGTCCACTGTGGCCCCGCCCTACCCCCCGGGGGTCATGATCTGAACAACATGAATCTACAAAACCTGAGGATGCTTCCATATATATATGATCAATTATGGCTGTACTATTCTTGAGAAGAAGATTTTTAAAGAATTTTCCTATATATTTCTATGTAAAACTTAAGTCGGCCATTGTGGCCTGCCCTACCCCCCAGGGTCATGATTTGAACAAACTTGAATCTACACTACCTGAGGATGCTTCCTTAAAAGATTCAGCTTCTTCTCTAGCATAGTGGTTCTTGAGAAGAAGATTTTTAAATAATTTTCCTACATCTTTCTATGTAAAACTTTAGTCGGCCATTGTGGCCCCACCCTACCCCCAGGGTTCATGATTTGAACAAACATGAATCTACACTACCTGAGGATGATTCCATATAAGTTTCATCTTTCCTGGCACAGTGGTTCTTGAGAAGAAGATTTTAAAAGAATTTTCCTATATATTTCAATGTAAAACTTTAGTTGGCCATTGTGGCCCCGCCCTACCCCCGGGGGTCATGATTTGAACAAACTTGAATCTACACTACCTGGGGATGCTTCCATATAAGTTTCATCTTTCCTGGCACAGTGGTTCTTGAGAAGAAGGTTTTTAAAGAATTTTCCTATATATTTCTATGTAAAACTTTGGTTGGCCATTGTGGCCCCACCCTACCCCCAGGGGTCATGATTTGAACAAACTTGAATCTACACTACCTGAGGATTCTTCCATAAAAGTTTCAGCTTTTCTAGCATAGTGGTTCTTGAGAAGAAGATTTTTAAATAATTTTCCTACATCTTTCTATGTAAAACTTTAGTCGTCCATTGTGGCCCCACCCTACCCCCAGGGGTCATGATTTGAACAAACATGAATCTACACTACCTGAGGATGATTCCGTATAAGTTTCATCTTTCCTGGCACAGTGGTTCAGACTTCTTGAGAAGAAGATTTTTAAAGAATTTTCCTATATATTTCTATGTAAAACTTAAGTCGGCCATTGTGGCCCCGCCCTACCCCCTAGGGTCATGATTTGAACAAACTTGAATCTACACTAACTGAGGATGCTTCCATATAAGTTTCAGCTTTCTTGGCACAGTGGTTCTTGAGAAGATTTTTAGCTCTACTGGTCAGAGACCAGAAGAGCTTATGCGATAGTAATGCGTCTGGCGTCCGTCCGTCTGTCCGTCTGTCTGTCTGTCTGTCTGTCTGTAAACAATTTTTCAAAATGCTACTCCTCCTACAGTTTTGGTCTGATTTCAATATAACTTGGCACACAAGTAGACTACACTAAGATACATAATTCTGTGTATCGGTTTTGGATTTCGATGAACGGTTTTGCCATGGTTACTAAAAATAGAAATTTCTGTGAAATTCTTTCAAAATGCTACTCCTCCTACAGTTTTGGTCTGATTTCAATATAACTTGGCACACAAGTAGACTACACTAAGATACATAATTCTATATATCGGTTTTTGATTTCGATGAACGGTGTTGCCGTGGTTACTTAAAATAGAAATTTCTGTGAAATTCTTTCAAAATGCTACTCCTCATACAGTTTTGGTCTGATTTCAATATAACTTGGCACACAAGTAGACTACACTAAGATACATGATTCTATGCATCGGTTTTTGATTTCGATGAAAGGTGTTGCCATGGTTACTAAAAATAGAAATTTCTGTGAAATTTTTTCAAAATGCTACTTCTCCTACAGTTTTTGACTGATTTCAATATAACTTGGCACACAAGTAGACTACACTAAGAACATAAAGAGATTTTATCAAGGATCATTATTCTATTTATTGCTGTTGTAAAGTTTCAATTCCCAAAAGCTTAAGTACTTTTCTCTTCCTTTGCTATAAGTACAAACCAGTAGAGCTTCAGTCTCGACAGAGACTTCTGGTTAAAACATGCCACCTAATTTTTATTCGCAATTATCTCCTCCCCTTGAATGAGGGCATGGCCCTTCATTTGAACAAACTTGAATCCCCTTCACCCAAGGATGCTTTGTGGCAAGTTTGGTTGAAATTGGCCCAGTGGTTCTTGAGAAGAAATCGAAAATGTGAAAAAGTTTACAGACAGACGGACTACAGACAAAATGTGATCAGAAAAGCTCACTTGAGCCTTCGGCTCAGGTGAGCTAAAAATGTTCAATATTTTTTATGGCTTGTTCGCTTTCTTCAGGTAATTTATTTTTTAGCTCTACTGGTCAGAGACCAGAAGAGCTTATGCGATAGTAATGCGTCCGTCGTCCGTCCGTCTGTCTGTCTGTAAACAATTTTTCAAAATGCTACTTCTCCTACAGTTTTGGTCTGATTTCAATATAACTTGGCACACAAGTAGACTACAATAAGATACATAATTCTATGTATCGGTTTTTGATTTCGATGAATGACGTTGCCGTGGTTACAAAAAAATAGAAATTTCTGTGAAATTCTTTCAAAATGCTACTCCTTCTACAGTTTTAGTCTGATTTCAATATAACTTGGTACACAAGTAGACTACACTAAGATACATAATTCTGTGTATTGGTTTTTTTATTTCGATGAACGGTGTTGCCGTGGTTACTAAAAATAGAAATTTCTGTGAAATTCTTTCAAAATGCTACTCCTTCTACAGTTTTAGGCTGATTTCAATATAACTTGGCACACAAGTAGACTACAATAAGATACATAATTCTGTGTATCGGTTTTTGATTTCGATGAACGGTGTTGCCGTGGTTACTAAAAATAGAAATTTCTGTGAAATTCTTTCAAAATGCTACTCCTTCTACAGTTTTAGTCTGATTTCAATATAACTTGGCACACAAGTAGACTACAATAAGATACATAATTCTGTTTATCGGTTTTTTATTTCGATGAACGGTGTTGCCGTGGTTACTAAAAATAATTTTAGTCTGATTATAATATAAATGTGGCATGCAAGTAGACTGCACTAAGAACATAAAGAGACTTAATCAAGGATCATAATTCTATTTATTGCTGTTGAAAAGTTTCAATTTCCAACTGCTTAAGTACTTTTCTCTTCCTTTGCTATAAGTACAAACCAGTAGAGCTTTAGTCTCGACAGAGACTTCTGGTTTTTCTCTCCGGCTGACCCCCCCCCCCCCCCCCTTAATGGGTAATTTACATTGTGAAAAATTGCACCCCTAAATACAAATAAATAAATAAATGCTAAATAAATAGATACATGTAATGTTTTCTATAAAGCGCTGTTAAAGACCTGCGTATTGGAAGGTATCGGTTAGTTTTTTCATTATCTATTTTGACAATGATTGTCCTATATATGAAATGAATCTTTTTGAATGTCATATTGTTCACAAGAAAAATAGAAAACGTCTCAATTTTTTCCACTCTTAAAATATTTCTATCATACTCATTACCCCCCTCCCCCCTCTCTCGTTTTACTTCATACCATAAAATAGATGGAATTTTATTTTTCTCTATTAAACTACTTCATATCTTTTAAAAACAATTTAATAATTCACGGAGCATCAATCATTTATTGCTTTATTCAGAGACATAAATAATACGCGCATGTATTTACTGTACTGAATTTAACAGTTGATAGAAAGAAGAACCGCATTTTTAACAGAGAGTTCCGAAAGGTAGCTTCCGAAAGATCATCATCATAAAGAAGAAAGCACCGCATATAATACTTTGTCTACATCATAACGAAATGTAAAATCTACCGCGCGGAATGCTAACTGGACCGGACATAATATTTAACGATCAGCATCATCATAATAACAGAAATACTACACATAATGATGAATATACTGTATATAATGTGAGAAGTACATAATACAGTGGACCTTCAGATATCCGGACGCCAGATATCCGGATGCTTCAGTATCCGGATGACTTTTCATCGGAACGGAATTTTTAAATGCTATTTTGTCTTGTTTAAATGGTAATTCAGATATCCGGACGCTTCACATATCCGGACAAATTGACTGGGAACCAAAGCGTCCGGATAAATGAGGGTCCACTGTATATTGTTGTGTTTACTGCATATAATGTTAGAACTACTGCATATAATGTTAAAAGCACTTCATATAATGATAAAAATACCTCATATAATGATAGATGTACATAATATAATGACATATCTACACCATATAATGCAAGAAGTACTGCATATAATGGAAGTTGTACACGATATAATGTAAAAACTACTTCATATAATTAAAATAGTACCGCATATAATGAAGGAAACACTGCATATAATGTTTAATCCTCATATAAGACAGTCCCGGCGTTCCATAAATGTTGCTGAGATGAGTGTTGTGGCCAATGATCCTCTTGTTTATTTTGTAGACGTCAAGAAAGCCAGCAGTCTAATGCCTCCACCTCTTCTCTCCCCTCCCTGCCGGACAATCTTCCTGACCTCTCAACCCAAGGCTACACTATTCCTCGTCTGAAGACCCCCACCCTCAAACGCACTCTGAATATGACCAATCTATCGGAGACAGACTGGGAGGATAGTGAACGAGAAAACAGCCAGAAGAGACCTCGCCGGGAAGCTCAGTATAATTCTATTGCTAGTTCACTCAGTTCCATGCGAAGGATTAAGGAGAGACAGGTATGGACCACTTTGGTCAAGGTAATTGTTTAAAATTTGTAGCCTGTGAAAACAATGTTAGGCGTTCTTTAAGTAATCACTGTCCATCCAACATTCTGTCCACCCACATTTTTAGGTCACCTATTGCTATCTGTTTTCGTCGGTCATCGTGCAGTGTGTTAACATTTAAACATTTTCAGCTTCTTCTCTGCAACCCCTCACCTAATTACTAGCAATTTTGGCATATAGCATCTATGGGTGAAGGGGAACAAAAATTTTGAATTTCATGGTCCCAGGCCCCCCCTGGGGCCTAAGGGGTGGGGCAAAAACCACTAAAATTAATGCATTAATCTTAAAAATCTTCTTTACTCCTGGATATCAAGCAGTCAAACTGTTGGCATGAATGTAATAAGCATTTAGTTCTCTACCAAATTGTGAAATTCATGGCGCCAGGGTCAGCGGTTCTAATGCTAGGGTGGGGCTATATAGATTATACAATGAAAAGGCATTATTTCTTTTGAAATCTTCTCTGCTCCAAGGTATTAAACTAATAAATTTGATGTAAAGTTATAATAAGGAAGGGTGTCTTTTCCAAAATTGTGAATTTCATGGCCCAAGGGTCAGTGTTTCTGGTGTTAGGGTTGGACTGTATTGTTTATATAGTAAAAAAGCATTAATTCTTTGAAAATCTTTTCCTCAGCTCCTGGGTATTAAACAAACTTATTACCTACATAGTTATGATGAGGAAGGGTGCCTCTTCTAAAATGTGAATTTCATGGCCCCAGAGTTGGGTTCTGGTGTTAGGACGGGGCTCTTTTGATTACAAATGGTGATCAAAATTTTATAAATGAATATAAATAAAAAAATCTTTAAAAATCTTCTTTTCAAGAACAGCAAAAACAGGTTAGTCATATTTACATGGAAGCATCCTCAGTCAGTGTAAATTCAAGTTCAAATTTTGACCCCTTGGAGGTAGGATTGGGAAACTATGGGAATCAAAGCTATACATAGGAGTACATAAATATTAAGCAGAAATCTTTAAAAATCAATTTCAAAAGGTTAACAAAGCACTAGATATTCATGCTTAAAATATAGAACTATCCCTTTTAGGTAATATAAATTTAAGTTTATTCACATTTATATATAGGGGTAAGGTGAGGCCACATTATCAATTGAAAGTTTTTCATTTGAATATGGAGGGAAATTCAAAATGAAAAAATAAAACTATTGAAATGAACTAGCAGCAGTGACTCAGTTGAATGAGAGTCTTGGCCAATGGACTTCTTGTTTTAATGTCTGCAGGATAGTTCTGCATTGTAATAATACAATAGATGCTTCTTTTTATGGATTATGTCTGAGTCTGTGATATTCACATTTTTAAAAATTATTTCTTTTAAGAATCTGATAAAATTTATTCATAAATATCAGAAAAAAAAAAAATTATATATTTACAAAAAAATTGAAAATTCCTCATTTTTCAAAAGCTACATGACTGTATTTATTGATTCAAAAGAAATAAAAAAGACTGCTCTGATGGAGATTAAATAGAATAATTGTTTGCAGGCTGCAATGAAAAGGAAAAATGATTCCAAAGAAAACTCTGGTTTGTTAGAAGACAGATCAGGTCAGAATTCACCTGTCACCAAGAAGCCATCTTTACAGAGGTAGGTTGACAGAGGTAGTGAAAGTTAGTTCTGAAAAAGAAACTTCAAGAATATGTTCAAACTTTATTAAATGTTCAGATGGAAAAGCTCACCTTAGATCAATATACTTCTTATGATTAACATTATACAGTTGAGTTTGTGTCCTTGCTCTTCTTTGAAAATTATATGTACATATTTATTGGCTGAGGGTTTGAGAACCAGTAATGATATAAATGCAATGATTTACTGATGTGGCTTTCAAGACTCTGGTTTTCTGAAATCCTCCCAAGAAGAGGAATAAATACTACATCATATTTATCATTGCTCTTTCAACCAAGTGTCTGGCTAATAATTTTTATATAGGCGTTTGAGAATTTGTCTTTGGTGTTATTGTCCATAGCCATGTTCAGTTTGTGCAGGAATTGCCCATGGCTTCTTCATTTATTATGGTATTTAGTGCAGTTGTACAGTATGTGAAAAGAAATTGAAAAATCTTGTTAAAAAATATTAAGTATCAATTTCTGTTTGTTCATAAACAATTGATTAAAGATCAAATATTAAGACTAAACGCAAGACTAGGGGTGGGACGATACACAGATCTTGCGATACGATACGTATCTCGATATATTAGCACGATACGATACGTATCTCGATATTATGATAAATTATAAAAATATTTTTAAAAAGTATTTTATTTCATTTTCTGTCTTGACATTAAATCAACTGTTACATGATAAATTATAAAACTATTCAAAAGAATAAGTATTTCATTTCACTTTTTATGTCTTGACATTAAATCAACAAATTATTCTTAGACTATATAAAATCATGTGTGCTTTGAAATTAATACTTGAAGTTCATCAATTTCATTGACTAAAACTTTACAAAAACAATAATACATGTACATATTATTGTTACGAAATTTCTATTTACAAGTTGTTTACAAACAGTTGTGTAGTTCATCAAAGAATACTGACTAAAATTTCATTAAAAACATTTACATCAATTGCTGAAAGTCTGTAGGCTAGTTGAGATTACAAAAAGGCACGAGATGGACTAACAATTTATAATATCAATTGTTCTGGAAACGATACCATCGTTTTCACATATAAAATTATTCTGATGAACCATTAATTGGAAAAGAAAATTATTTCACTACTCGTCTTCACTCGCGGTGCTGTGTGTATAGCACGCTTTACATACTGAACTTTTATTGTCCAATCCTCCGAGGCTGCTTAAAAGTGAAAACGTTTTACCCCTAATCAACGACTTATAGGTTTTACAGTATGTTTTTAATATCATTATCATCTCTTCGCTTTGTACAAGCCGCCATTTTCCAAGAACAGGTACTTTCATTTTTCAATTTTTGGATAGGTCGTTCGTATATCGTTTCGTACCGATATTTGAATGCTTGTATCGTAAACCGTATCTTAGAGGAAAATATCGATATGTATCGGTGTATCGGTATATCGTCCCACCCCTACGCAAGACCCCTGTTGAGCAAATTTCCAGCCTTTCCTTTAATGACAATATTGTCTAATATACCTGTGTTAATTCACTTATTACAAATTCATTGTGATAGACAGGTTCCTGGATAATTTAGAAAAGTTGCTAATGAACACAAAACTGAGAAAATAATTAGCTAATTTAATTAACAGTCTATGGTAAAGACAGCTGGCCAATCCTTCAGAAGAGGAAATTCCACTTAGCGATATTAAGTCCTCTTCAGTAAGATTCTTATATTTTGTGATAATTAGTCTGTCTTTACCACTGGCTCTAAAGCAGATTTGTTCATCCAGATACAGACATTTTGAATTCAGTGAAATGTCAATTATTGAATTGAGGGCACTGAAAATGTCATACATGTATTCACTTATTTTTAGTGCATGAACTGCAAATTGTGTAGGATAGATATAGAGGAATTTTGGTAACTATTTAACATTTACATTTATGGACTTGGAAATAACAAATCTATAAATGTAGAAAAATTATGAGATTATTGGACCTTTTCTGAGTAGTTGTAATGCAACATGTATGTTTTATTTCTGTAATTTTAACATGTTTATTGTTCACCATGTTTCTTTAGTTTCTCTGAATATCACAAATCTGCTGAAAATTGAAGTAAATTATTCCTGCAGGTCTGGCTCATTGAATGTGGTGGGAAAATATTTCAGTACATGCACAGAGCATTTTTAGCTCACCTGAACCGAAAGCTCAAGTGAGCTTTTCTGATCAAAGATTCGTCCGTTGTCTGTCGTCGTGGTAAACTTTTCATATTTTTTCTTCTTCTCAAGAGCCACTGGGCTGATTTCAACCAAAGTTGGCACAGACTTTCATTGGGTGATTGAAATTCAAGTTTTTATTCTATTGAAGGGTCACACCCTCTTCCAAGAGGAGATAACTAAGAAATTGTGAAAAATGGGTGTGTGTATATATATAAAAAACTCTCAAGAACCAATGGGGTAGAAAAGATGAAACTTGTGTGAAAACTTTCTGACACAATGTAAATTCAAATTTGTACAAATCATGACCTCTGGGGGTAGGTGAGGCCATAGTGGGCGATCAAAGTTTTACATAGAAATATAGGGAAATACCTATTTTAGATACCAACAAAGCCATGATTGGTCATATTTATGATTTTATGTGGAAGTATCCTCAGGTAGTGTAGATTCATGTTTGTCAAATCATGAACCCCGGGGGGTAGGGTGGAGCCACAACGGGTAATCAAATATTTACATAGAAAAATATAGGAAAAATCTCCTTCCCAAACACATTAAAGCATTGATTACTGGTATACATATTTTCATGGAAGCTCCTCAAGTAGTTTACATTCAAGATTGTTCAGATCATGACCCCTATGGGTACAGAGGGGCCGTAATTGGTAACAAAGTTTAGGATAACATAGGATAAATTGTTCAAATCTTCTTACCAAGAATAGCAAATTCATGATTGATTTAGTCATCTAATTCAGAAGCAGGTAAGTTTTATTTGATTTTGTACAAATTATGTCCCCTGAGGATAGCACAGGTCACAATAGAAGATAAAACATCTGAAAAAAATTTTTTGAGCTATCATAATTAGTCAAAGAAATATGAAACATCCTCAGTTAGTGTAGATTCAAATGTGAATAAATCTAGCACCCCATCCAAGGGGGGGGGGGGGGTATTTGTGATATCCTTTATTACTAAATACCAATACTTAATATAAAGTTTCTTCTTTTTTCTAGCTATTAATGTACTCAGGTGAGAGATGTAGCCTATTGGCCTCTTGTTTAATGGATATCTTTTTAAATTGAAAGGCAACATCAAATTTAGTTTTCATAGGTCATAGTTACATGAATTATAAGTTTGTAATAATCACAAAATGTTAATCCAGGGGCCCATTTGACAAAAGGACTTACGACATAAGACCAAATTTAATTCTTCATATAACTTTTTAATTAACTTTATATCGAAACTTATTAGGGCCCCGCAAGAATTTGCGGGTGCCCTATAGTAATCACTCTGTCCGTCCGTCTGTCTGTCTGTCTGTCCGTCTGTCACTCTTCCGTCCACAAATTTTCTGTTTTTTTTCTAGTAACTTTTTTTATGGTTGCCCAATCAAGTTCAAATTTGGTATGGTAGTTCAGTAGGCAGAAATACATATTTTGATGCTAAGTTTGGTTCTCTGTGTCTTCTGGTTTGGAGCTGGGGTGGTGGGGTAGATTCCTTAACTATGCATAAGAATGAATGGGCAACTTTTTTTATGGTTGCCCAATCAAGTACAAATTTGGTATGGTAGTTCAGTAGGCAGAAACACAAATTTTGATGCTAAGTTTGGTTCTCTATGTCCCCTAGTTTGGAGCTGGGGTGGTGGGGTAGATTCCTTAACTTTATATACGAAAGCATTGGCAAAGAGAGATAACTGCTGAAGATGTTCCCATTGTAAACTGAATGCTGCTATGAGTCCCTTGGGATTAATTAGCTTTCCTCCTGAAGAAAATCCAGAGCATTATCTTTATCTGTCAAATTGAGATGAATTACCACCTCTGTCTGCAAATGAAGTTTGAACACTCTGAAATGTGGATTTAAATATAAATTTTTATAATTTATTTTTGTTTAATAGTTATGATTTCATTGAATTCTAATAACAAGAAATAGATTAAAGAAGTTTTTTTGATTTACTTTTTTCACTTTATGTTAATTCAAGAATATTATTAATTTTTAGGATAGTTGTATAAAAACCCCATTCTATCATTAATACTGAAAAAGTTCTTATTGTAACTTTAGAAGAAAATGATGAGAGAGGTACAATTAATCCCTTGGGATTAATTATCTAGCCTGCTGCAGAAAATTTAGTAGGCTTTTCTTTATCTGTCACTTTAAGATTAATGTAAACCTTTGTCTGCAACTGCTGTTTGTTTGAAGTTAAGGTCAAGCCTTCATGATATTTGCGTTCATTGAAGGCTGGCATTTTATATAACACAAGCTTCATAATTGTTTAAATATACATTCAATGTTCATAAAGTTGTTCTTTACTGCCTAATGTAAATACAAGGATATTATTTTCAGGTTTTTGAATATTCAGGAATTATCTTGAAATTTTGAGAATACAGTTGCTGTTGCTTATTCTTTGTACATTTTTTAATCATTCCATAAGCTGCACCCTATTAATTCTACCCCAAGGCGGGGCCCTTGCTGACTGGTCAGTTTTCTAGTTTTTAATTTTTTTAAAAGAATGTGGTAAGATATTTTTACAGAAACAATTTCAAAGAGAATAATTAATTTTGCAAAATTTTACAATCATCTAAAGTTTTGGTCTTAGTCGTAAGTTCTTTTGTAAAACGGGCCCCTGTTTCTTAGACTACTGTAGTTTGGGATATTAGGATTTCTTGAATCTTCGTGTGAGATCAAGGACACCCCCTTTTTTTTTTAAATTTATATGCAGTCAGTGCATGTTTTTCTGTCTAATGTTAGTCATACATTTGTTTATATAAAATATTAGAAGGAGATAAACAGACAAACATGCATTCATGGTTTAAAAGGGGAAAGTTTTCCTTTTAACATGTTTTCCCTGTGTTGTAAGCTAGTACAGTAGAGACCCGTTATTACGATGTTCACTTTGTCACGGTAAAATATCGTAATACCGAGGGCAACGTAATAAAGGTTCCCGATAAAATCCAGTAAAACATCGTTTGGAAAACGTGTTCTTGTATTAGGGGGTATATTTTTCTCCTTCTATCTCCTTTTCATGCTCAAATTCTTCTCCAATATGCCAAATACACTTAATTCATTGATTACTTATCTTTAAAACTTATTTTCATGATGCTATTTCTTCTTTTTCCATCATAGTAAGAGTATAGAGCACATTTTTTAATAGAAACTTCGACAATCTTCCTTTAATTGCCGCCATTTTCTGTAACATGTACTTTCACTTTCTTTTCTGTCCAGATAATGCGTTCGTGGAAATTTCAACGTCTTCGTAGTCATAGTCATTTCTATATAAACAACAACCAAAATTCTGATTATTTTATTCTCTTTCAGTTTGTATTCAATTAAAAGTTATTTCTAAATAAACAACAACATTTTTTTTTTATTCAAATAAAAAGGTCAAAGTAAAAAGACAAGCAATCTGTCAAAATAATTTTTTTTTATTACTGAACAGAGGTCAATTAGCAGTTCAGCAATTATAGATTTGTATTTCTGCTGACAACTGAGAGGTAGTCCAAGCCACTACCCAAGCTGTTAAAACGTTTGTAGTGGAGTTCCAAATTTTTCCAAATTATGTTTAATACCCAAGCTGTTTATTTGCAAACGAAATTACACATTATGTGTACCTGTGTACAGCATACATGCATAATATTAAATATAACCTTTTATTTATTAAATTAATTTATTAAACTAAGTATGAAATAAAGAATAAAAGAATTTTAAAAAAAATTACAGCGATAGATAAAGAAGAAGCTAGGTTTATGAGTAAACTTTAATTGTTTAACAATGGCTTTGGCACGTCTCCAAATCTGCTGGGCTCGTTGGAACAGTCTAGGTGGGTGCAATCAAGCGTCACTAATCACCTAACTGCCCTGTAAGTTAACACTCTCTCAGAGCACAGGTGTTCCAGTGTTTATTTAGCGTCTCATTAAGTGTCTACCAGCAATCAACACTGAATAAACACGGAGTGAAAAAAATTTTTGACAGAATTTTTACATCGTAATACTGAGACCTGGCGATTTTGGACAACGTAATAAACAGTTCTTTTTTGTATAGATTTGTTAAGAAATGGATTTGTGCTTTGAATTTGCAACGTAATAAGCGTTCTATCGTATAAAACCGTCACCGTAATAGCGAGTCTCTACTGTATTCAGACCGTCCTGTGGAATTCTATAATTCGCAAATGTTTTTCAACTTCAGGTAACTATGAATAATCCCATCACATCACCTGATACGTAGCATGAGTTTTGACTGTTTTGTGCTTTATCTTCTGAGATACAAGGAAATTGCATGTGAACATGTTAAATTGCTAGGCATCATGTGTTTGAGCCTGATAAATTAAGCTTCAATTTACATTTATCTACACCTTCTCCATTCACTTGGCTTTATTTTGAAACCTTTGTAAAAACACACACTTTACAAAAGAAAAAAAATGATAACATATTCTACGATATTATACGTTCATGTAAATGGGCTAAATCTGATTTCGTCGGGAAACATTTGTTAAAAAACAAAATACCCGCTAAATAATGAAGCCAAGCCTTCCAGCATAGCAACAGTCAAAATTGCTTGATGGTAAGTGATAGTTCAAGAAATGTTGACTGCACAGAATTTATGTGCGCAAGGTTCATTGTAATATATGTATTTGAATAAAACAATCAGTATTATATAATAAAGATTGCATGTAGTTGAGCGTAACATTGAAAATTTTCACCCCAAAAAACCATTGTCAACTGAGGCTGGGAACTTACAATAATAATCGGCATTTAGGCCAAAAAAAATTAATCAATAGTTTCTCAGGCACCGCCGCATCAGTTCAAAAAATGGCCGCATTGATCAATTTTATTGACATATTGAAAAGAGAGATAACTCAATTTTCTATTTTTCCAAGTTGAAAAAGAAAATCGATTTATTCCCCTTTTCATAAGTGCTAAGATATTAAAACGTTTTTATTAGAAAAGCAATACATTTCTTCTAAATTTTCAGTATTATATTAATTAACTTTTAAATTAATGTTTGGAGTAACATTATTGAAAGTTGAATACATATTACAACCAATTTCAGAGAACAAAAATTAAGAATTGTTATATATATTATCATTTTATTGCAGGGACCAACCTAGACCCAAAATTTAGGGAAACTTCACTTCTCCCTCAGAGAAGTTTAGGGAGAAGTTTTGAAATTTAGGGAGACTTCTTTGCGCGCGTGACGCCCACTGATCACTCATAAAACTTTTTAAAAATGAAACTATTTCTTTGTTTATAAATATAAACATTTCAATAATTTTTCTGCATTGGCATCCTAGTAAAAATAATTAAAAAAAAAAAAGAGAGAGAAAGAAAAAGATTCTGATTTTTTTTTTCCAATTACAATTAAGGTATATCTAGCAAAAAAAAAAAAACAAAAAAAAAAACAAAACAAAACAAAACAGATGACAATGTAAGTTTTTTTTTCATTTCTTGCATAATATACACAATTAACTTTTAAATTCTATCATTTCATTTTAAATTTTCAGCCTCATTGCATAGCCATAATTTTGTTATTTTCTCCTGAAAATTTGTTTTCAATATTAATTTTTTTTTTCTGAAAAAAGTTTTGATGTACTTTGTACGCATGCTGATTGAACTCTATATATCAGACGTGTAATTTCTTAGACGGTCATAACTCCACAATTTAACAGTAAAATTAGGTCTGTATTCACAGCATGATTTAATTATTTGACAATAAAAAGATCTAAAATCAACTTCAACATCTTTGGCGTGACATCGATAGCTGACCAGCTGTTTTGCGTCTGGTTGTGCATAACTTTTAACAATGGACTTTTCATACTCGGAAGTGTAAAATCTAGAGGAGTTCCGACAGAGTATTCGATGCATTGGTCATTGGTAGCGAAACAGGTGCAAGTGTCCTGCTGTTTCGTTTATTTCAGCAGTAATAAAACAAGATTTATGAACTACTGACGATTCTACCATGTTTCTTAATAGATTTTTTAAATGATTTTCAATAAATGGTTTACAAATGTTAAGGCGACTTAAACTTCGCTTTCATGATAAATTATGGCGAAGTTTGGAGCCCAAAAGCGACTATTTCGCCTCAGTCGCCCCCTAGGTTGGTCCTTGTATCGAACAAATGGCTTAGAAAAGGTGTTAAACCCCTGCTTCCAAAAAAAAAAAAAAAAAAAAAAAAAACACATTGAATTCTGATTTTTTTGGCCTGAGAAACTATTGATTAATTTTTTTTTTGCCTTATACCGTAAATCTGGAAATTTTTACGTCGATTTATTTTTGCGAATTTGGGTTAAAAAGCTGTTGATTAATTTTTACGCTTCAAATTTTTGCGAATTGTCACTGGTGCTAAAAATTAAAATCACTGAAGATTTTCATATCAGGTTATGTTTCAAATAATATGCCCAGTTAGAATACCACCAATATACCCACAACGTGGCAAGATATTGCAAAATCGCTCCGAAACAATTTTGATAAAAATACAAAAGGATTAATTTGCACTGAAAATAATTACTAACTCAAGTGTAAAAAACATTTTAGCCTTTTAACCTAAAGTATAATCCAAATGAAGAAAAAATATAACTAAATTTCTCAACGTTTGGTTTTTCTCACCTAAAATTTACACACCGCGTTTACATTTGGAACTTTCTAGTAGTTTGAGTTATCGCCCGTGTTGATGAACGGTTAGATAAAATGACAGTTCTCTCTTTACTGGCAAATTAATTGATTAAAATAATTAAAAAGGGGCATACCTCCTCAGTGCTTGTCAAATCATCGGACGATATTTCATATAATGAGGGCAATTTACGCACGGGTAATTAACTTGTAGTTATAGTAGACTAGTGTAAACAGGTTTCTTTTAAAAATGACCAGTGCTTACCGACACCTATTCACTGAGTTAAAAAAAGACACGAGTTCTCAGAAAAAAAATTCTTCGCATGTTGATTTATTTTTAAGAAAAATATTTTTGCGAATTCAATGCACGCGCAAATTTGCTAAAAATTTATCTACAGTAAAAATTTCCAGATTTACGGTAGTCTGTTTTAAAATATTTAGTTAGATTTTGATGGACTAGTAAAAAAGTTATTAGTCCAGTTCAAGTTTATATACATGCATACCAAAGTTAAGCCATTAAAAAATGCTGTATAAACTAATGAGTTGACTTACAGTGATAATTTGACTAGCTTAAAAATTAGTGACATTGACAAGATGAACTAATTTCAAAATTCTGTGTTGATGATTGTTTACCTGATTAGTATTTGTTTTACAGTATGGAAACTGTCCTGTTGCCAGAAAACAAAGATATACCTGTCACAAAATCCCAGAAGACAGAAGATGCCTCAAAGAGTCAGCTGTCGGATTTGGAAACATCAGTTGCAGAGTTTCTCGGACAATCGGGGGTATTTACCAAAAAAAAAAAAAAACAATTGTTGAAATTAATGTTTTTGTGAATTTCCCCATATTTATTATAACCCATTGCTCACTTGATTGAGGGAATGCTTCAAATCTTATTGAGTTATTTTTCTCTGTTTTTTGTAGACAAACAAGTCCGTTAGAACACCCAAACGAGTAGCTTTATCAGACAAAGTATCGGCCAGAAAAAGAGACATGTCCCTGTATGCAGGCTTAAACAAAACATATGAAAATGTAAGTAAATCTGCATTCATAACTTCCTGTGGCTCTGCATCATATACATGTAACACTCAAGTGTCATCCACTGATGTGTCTCTAAATACGAGTGTTATGTCATGGAGCATGTATAAAGCCTAAACATAAATTCAGATCAAAACAATTTTATCAGTATAAATGTAAATATTGATTGCTAATTGAATTAGACTTGACAGTCAGTTTAAGGGTTCTATAGAGCTTATGTTGACTGTAATGAACAAAATGCTGACGTACAATCAAATTGACTCACTTACAGGTTCCACAAGCTAATGTAATAGCTAAGATAGAAGATTATGACAAGGACAGAGAAGAAGAGGAGAAGAGAGTACAGGAGATGATGGCCGAGATAGGCGAACCTGAGAAAGAAGTTACAACAGCAGGTGAACAACAATTCCCACAAAAAATTTATCTGATTTTGTTGTGATGCTGCATAATATGTTTTATATTTTTCACAATATTCTTTAACTTTGGTCTTTTTTATTTTATCATTTATAGAGAGTACTAGCTCCACTACTGTCTCAACAGCAGCCCCAGCCTTAACATCAGCTGTTTCTCCATTGGTTAACATCTCCACCCCTGTAACTCTGGGATCCACCACTCCTATTTCTGTGACCAGCTCTTTACCAGTTTCTAGTACAACAGCTTCATCTAAAGCCTCACCAACTCTGTTTTCTGTGAATACCACCACATCTTCCAGCTCTGTCTCACCAGCCAGCAAACCTTTGGCTACAGCTGGATTTTCTTTTGGTGGTTCTCCAAGTGGAGTTGGTGGAGTTGACAAGTCTAGTGCCATGGCCAGTCTGTCTAGTAGTACAACCACAGTTACAAGTGCCTCTGGGGCTATAGCCAGTGCTGCTCCCTTTAGTTTGCCAACAGCAGCTTCATCTGCAACAAAAACTAGCTCTGTGACAGGTAATACTTTAAAAGCTTTTTAAAAAAAATTGTGATTCTCTGGCAAGCTCAAAAAAATGAATTAGACTTTATTCTTGAATTTAAAACATATCAACTTTTATATTGCAGGTTTTCAGTTTGGACAATCACTAGCCACAGCAGCTGTCTCCCCAACCTCTACCCCAGCTTCAACTACTATAACAGGAATACTCTCTAGTGGACCAAGCTCCACCACCACAGCTCTGCCTCCTGTATTTGGTGGACAGACAAATGCACTTGTGACCTCATCCAGTGGTCCAGGAGCTTTTAAAACTGGTGAAAAGGTTTTAGTAACTACCAGTGCTGTATCTGCATTACCCACCATTGGTGCACCATCAGGATTTAGCTTTGGAACCCAAAGTACCGGTGCTTCAGCAACAGTTACACCTACCACTACATCAAGTGTTGGAGGATTTAGCTTTGGAGGTCAAAATTCAAGTGAAGTATCATCAGTAAGCAGTGTAACAAAACCCCCATCAACAGCAGGAGGTTTTACTTTTGGTGGAACCACTACTACTGCTTCTTCATTGTCAAATGGTTTTAGCTTTGGAAGTCAGACTACGGCCCTATCAACAGCGACAACTGCTGGAGGAGTTTCTTTTAGTAGTCCAGCAGCTACCAATGCAATGACTGCATCTGCCCCCGGAGGGTTTAATTTCAAAGCTACACCTGCTACCCAAGCAAATCCTCTAGGTGCCTTTAATTTTGAAGCAGGGAAGGGGACTGTCGCTGCTAGCACAACTTCAGGCACATTTGTCTTTGGAGGTAATTCTACTCCATCAGTGGGTGTAAACGCTGGAGCTTCTACTACATCTGCTGCTGAAAGTTTTAATTTTGGTACAATAACAGCCAATCCTATAAGTGCACCTACTGCTACAGGAGGTTTTAATTTTGGGACTCAGAATCAAGCTCCCACACCTTCAACATCTACAACTGCAGGGATGTTTTCATTTGGAGGACAAAATGTTTCATCTACAACTTCCTCAGCAAGTGGTGGATTTAACTTTGGAGGTGGTTCAAATTCTACAGCTGGAGGTTTTAATTTTGGCAAAAGTAATACATCTACTACAGCAGCAGGGCTATTTGGTGCTACTAATACATCAAAATCAGACCTACCAAAGCCAACCTTTGCCTTTGGAGCTGTTACCCAGAACTCGACAACTTCATCCAGCTCATTTGGACAACAGCCAGCTGGGTCTCAATCAAGTTCAACATTTACATTTGGACAGACCACCACAGCTGCCAGCAGTGTATTTGGGCAGCCATCTGCTCCCCAGTCTAGTTCTGTTTTTGGACAATTTCAGCCACCTGGTCAGATTTCTCAATCCCAGCCTCCAGCGTTTGGAAGCAATACTTCCAACAGTACTTTTGGACAATCCAGCAACACACAAGCAGTGTTTGGACAACCAGCAGGATCTCAAACAACCTCTGGATTTGGGCAAGCTGCACAGGGAACCTCTGGTTTTGGACAAAGTGCAAGTATTCCTGGTTTTGGACAGTCATCTACCCAGCCATCCTTCAACTTTGGACAGCAGAATCCAAACACTCAGTCTGGGTCAGGGTTTGGACAGCAAACAGCTCCGCAGTCATCTTTTGCATTTGGACAGACACCTTCCACCCAACAGACTACATTTGGACAGCAGCAGCCAAGTTTTGGACGGCAACCAGGCCCTGCTTTTGGACAGCATCAAAATCCTCCTGCTTTTGGTCAGTCAACAGGTGCCTCAGGGTTCACCAAATCTGCCAGTTCACCAAATTTTGGAGCTTCTAATATGAATGGTAGTGGCACAGGGTTTAACTTTGGCATGGCAACACCATTGAAAAACTCACAAAGTTCAGCAGGATCTTCAACATTTAATTTTGGAACACCTCAAAATAACAGTGCTACTCCAAACCAGTCCACTCCTGCAAATCCAAGCAAAGGATTTGACTTTTCTCAATCATTAGCTCCAGGAGCATTTAACTTTGGAGGTATGTAGTTAGTCTAACACACACACACACACACACACCCATCCCCATTCAAATAGATACGGAAAATGATGTAAAATGAATTAAAAAGCATTTTTATGTTTAGGGTTTCCCCACTGGGCTTTACTTTCTTCTCGACTCGAATTTCTGGAAATGAAACCATACAGAATGATATGTTTACCAGATAATACCAGAAATTGAAAAATGTATTATAATTTATCCAATTAGTTTGAAATTTGATGTGCTTTTGATACTATTTAACATTTAATAATTCTGAGTGTCAACAATATAAATTTTTAAAATTTGTGTTTTCAGCAGGGGGAGGTAATTCCTCGTTTGGAACCCCAAGTGGAGGGGCCATCCCACAGCCTAACTTTGGAACCCCTTCATTCAGTGTGGGATCTGGAAATCAGGCCAAGCCTCGTCCAATCAGGAAACCCATCCGAAGAACGAGAAGATAGATCAGGAAACCGATACGGAGAATGAGAAGATAGATCGGGAAAATGATATGAAGACGAGATGATAGATCGGGAAAATGATATGGAGAACGAGAAGA
>NW_026924869.1:0-24836 GCF_032062105.1 Saccostrea cuccullata
TTCATCTGGATTATTTCCGTTTATTAATAGTTTTAGCTACTTCTTTCAATGAAGGCACACAAGTAAAAAAGATAATCAAGTTTTATGAAATGTACATTACTGACTTTTCAAACAAACAAATGTTCGCCGAATAAGTAAATGGTATGTGACAATCATTTAAAAAGGACTCATGCACAATATCTATTTGGGGACATATACTGTGCATTTGGCACATACTCTTCATGCAACATTGATATCAAATAAAACGTCTAAAAGGGGAAAGTTGTTGTCTAATCCTCAAAACTATATTTTTGAAATTGAAATGTTGAACTTCACTAAATGTCAGTTATATAAAAATAAGTTATTATTGTAAATAATGACCTTTATGTGACATGTTCTTGTATATTTCTTTATATTAAATTATTGTATAACAATGTCTCTTTTGTAATAGACTTATGCAATGTGTCATCCGGGCTTTACTTATGTAACTTGATTTACCCCTTTCCGTATTGTTTTCAACCAATCAGCAAAGCGCTTTGCTATCACGTGTCCATTGTTTATCTTTTTGCCAGAAGAGAAAGTCACGTCATTTGTACTGCTCAATTTTTCGTATTTTTCCCTTTTAATTCCGGAAAACCCTGAATTTTAATTCCATATCTAAAATTTTGGGGATGTATGCCATTTGTTTCCAATCTATAGATTTCCTGAAAAGTGAGTTTGTGTTTTGTTGTGAAATCAGACAGTTATGTAAGTTTTATTGTGTAAGTGTTTACATCCGGGCAACGGAGAGGACTGTCACAACATGGACGATCGCAGTATTCTTCGTGTATCTTTGATTGGACATTCTTTTATAAGACCCTGGGATATTACATGAACAATTCAATAATTGTAATTAAAACTCAACGACGAACAATATTCGGTGACCGTGAATGGCCGTGGAGGGCTAAATTTAAGAGACATGTTTTTAGAGACTTGTTGAATTTTGGGTGCTCCCCCATATTTGCTTTATGCAGATAGGAGAAAATGACATTTTGCTAAGCAGTCCTAACAATATAGCAAGAGACATTTTATCATTAGCTTCATATATTCACCTTGGTGTAGGGGTACAAATTGTTTTAATTGGTCAATTTTTTAACGTAGACCTTGGGCCTCATCTAATGACTTTAATGACCGTGTGATCCACATAAACAAACTTTTGATGAATGAATGTAAAAAAACTGGACAATATACACTTTTGGCATCACAGAGGCTTTTGGAAAAGCTTGGACTTTTTGAGCAAGGATGGTGTACATTTGCGCACACACTCGGAGCATCATGTTGTGACATTTTCTCCAATCATGTTCGGCGGGTTCCGCTCTGCAGTATTGCACTACCGGCATAAGACAGGCCAGTATATTAATTTTTTTGAAGTCATGTATGGTCCATTAAAAGTTGATAGGACTAGCTCATGATTGAAGTCTCATGTTTTGGTCATTTAGATACTGCATATATACATGGCCATTAACATTATAATGCTCTAAAAGTTAACAATTGCTGGTTGCATTGGGCCAATGATTTTGGAAAATATTCATTTTAACAGAACGCTGAGAAAATACTGCAAAATAATTTCATTATGAATGCTTAGTATTCTTACTTTTAGCATGATTAGGCATGATGTAAAAATTTTATCTGAAAAGTATGGTAAAACATGATGCAAGTTCATAATTTTGGGAGACCATATGCTCAGACTTAAACAGAAATTAATGCTAAGGGTAATGCTTATGGGGTACACATGAGCTGTGATTTAAGTTGGTACTGAGTAGTTTCTTACAAATCACAATGATTTGCACAATTAAATGGTGGTGCAATATTGTATGCTTGAGTGTTGGTTATAAGTATAAGGTGAATGAATAATAATTAAAAAAAAAAAAAAAAAAAAAAAAAAAAAAAAAAAAAAAAAAATTTAAAATATAAAAAAAAAAAAAAAAAAAAATGTGCAGGACCATATGCACTTGCTGTTTTAAAATTTAAAAAAAAAAAAAAAAGAAAAAAAAATTGTGCAGGACCATATGCACTTGCTGTATGTTGATTGAGTTAAATTTAAAAAAACAAAAAAAACAACAACAGTTGCACTTGTTTGTGTATCGCAATATGGTATTAGTAGATACAGGATCATATGCATCCAAAAAAAAAAAAAAATAAATAAAAATAAAAAGCTCTTCTGGTTTCAATGTTTATAATTTTAAAAATATGTTGAATGCATATAGCATGGTGAACTTGTTTTAATAAATCATTTTTGGTTAAATTTTTAAAATTTTTATTTTGCAGAAGTAATACTTTCATTCTCTTGCAGAAATGCCACCAAAGGAAGAAAACTCCAGCCAAAAACCCAACAAAGAGGCAAAAAATGGCCACCAAGCAACCTGAAGTGACACCACAGCCTCTACAGCCATTGAGCACCCTGAAGTGACCCCGGGGCCTGCCTATGGACAAATTGATTATAACAAACTAGCTGAAGCCATTTTAGCCATACTCAACAACCTGAAAACGCCCCCTCGCAAAACACATCAGATGAGGCAGATGCCTGTGACCTTGGAATCTCCTTCCACATCTCAAAGTGCTGAGCCAGCAACGACTTCCACATTGGGAACTCTTTTGGATCAAATTTTCCTTGGGGACCCTCTACACACAAGGACTTAAGCCCACTGAGTAAGACAATTTCTTTAACAGATGGGATTCCCCCGGCCCCCACGGTTTCACAAAAAACCAAAACTAAGATTTGGAATAATGAATTTGTTGATTTAAAGATCTTTGTTAAGTGTACGAGATGAACCATTTTCAGTGTCAATTTCATCAGGCATTATAAATGTACAGCAGAGCCCAAAAATTTTAAAATTTCCCCGATCAGTTTTTCTCAATACAGATGCATTTTTGATATTCGCATCTATCTCATTGAAAATTTCCCCAGGAGGCACCCCATTTGTTCAAATATTCCCACATGGTAAAAATCCAACAGTTACATGGGGATAATGCCTTCAGGGCTTATGTGAACATTTTCGTAAACACGAGAATCTTTTGTTGCACCTTGGCAAATTCCGGTGCAAGAACTAAGATTGAAAGTTATAACATTGCCCAAACCTGGTTATCAAAATAAGACCGCGTTAAATCAGCCCTTTCGAGTCAAATACTGTTACCAGTTTAACAAAGGGGAACGTTGCACAAGGTCCCCATGTCAATTCAGGCACAGCTGCATGCAATGCAAGGGCAATCATCCCAAAGTCAAATGTTCCTACTCCTTTAAATCAAACTCAAATTCAAAATATACCAACCCCAATCAAGATAAATAAGCTTATTCATATACTACAAGGCTATGATCAAGAGAAATTAAAAGTGATTTCAGAGGGTTTTTCACAAGGTTTTAAGCTGGTGTCATCTCCACCTACAATGAAGATCTCTAGAAATCACAAAAGTGCTTTAGATCACCCTGTAGTTATTGATCAGTTCATTAGTGTAGGAAAAAAAAATAATTGCGGGACCATTCAAGGAACCACCTTTTCTAAATTTCATTTCTTCTCCTCTTGGAGTGGTTCCAAAATCAAAACCAATAAATATGGGTAATTATGATCTCCCCTTTTCCCCAAAATTTTGTTCAGTGAACCTTGGCATTCCTGAAGAAAATTCAAAAGTACAATACGACTCGATTGATAATATAACTGAACTTCTTCGGAAATTTGGTAAAGGGGCTTTAATGGCAAAAGCAGACATTGAGGACGATTTTGTTTGTACCCATACCCCTGAAGACTACAAACTCCTAGGTTTCCCCGGGGATAGTAATTTCTATTATGATAAGTGTCACCCATGGGTCCATCTTTGCCAAATTTTTGAGTGTCTCAGTACCAGTTTGCAGTGGGTTATGTGAAAAATTTGGTGCATCTGGCATGTCCCACATGTTAGATGACTTTTTTTTGGGCCCACACCGGTCTGATGCATGCCAGGCATCATTACAGAGGTTCTTAAGTATTTGTCAAGAATCTGGTATACCCATCAAATCTGAAAAAACTGCGGGTCCAACTACTACATTGACAATTTACGGCATTGAAGTCGACTCTATTGAAATGGTCTGTAGATTGCCAAGGCTAAACTCTTAAAAATAAGGGATAGGTTACACGAAGCCAAGAATAGGAAGAAAATAACACTTAAAGATTTACAATCTTTAATAGGGCTTTTGAATTTTGCCTGTCTGGTAGTTGTCCCAGGGGGGGCTTCTCGTCGCCTCATTGATTTAACTTGTGGAATAACTCCCCCATTTTTTCATAAGGCTTACTTGGAAAAGGGGCTATTTGAGTATGTGGTCCCATTTTTAGATAACTTTAATGGGAAATCGGTTATTCTGCCAGATATTTGGGCCTCTGCTGAAAAACAATTACTTTTTACTGATGCTTCAGGGTCATTGGGCTGTGCAGCTGTTTTGCGTAGAAACTGGTTTGCCCTGGGTTGGGACGCAATCAAAGACATGTCACATCAGCAAATAATTTAAAGAGATGTTCCCAATAGTATTAGCTTTGAGTTTGGGGATCTTTCTTGCCGATAGGAAAATATTTTTCATGTCCGATAATTTAGCTGTGGTGCACGCCATAAACAAGAAAAATCAAGGAAAAAACTCTCATGAAACTAGTTGGAGACTTGTTCTTGTGACCCTTTCTCAGAATATTCTTTTTAAAGCTAAGCACATTCCTGGGAAAAGTAAATATTTAGCAGATCACCTATCTCGGTTTAAATTTCAGGAGGTTTGGTAGCACCTCACTTGAATCCCAGTCAAACAGTGGTCCCAAGGACCTTTTGGTTTTTGAGCCCAATCAGTAGGCAATTGCTGACTTCATCTCTTTCATCATCCACAGCCCTAGCATATCGCAAAAGTTGGCAGTATTTACTGAAATGGAAGCCAGGACTTTCACTACCAATATCGGTGACTGATGTATGTAACTTCATTGGTGTATTGTTCTCCAATAACTACCCCCCAGTTCTATTTTATCACATATGTCGGCTATCAGTTTTGTTCATAAAATTTGTAATATGTCAGACCCCACTCAGGCATTTGTGGTTAAGAAAATTCTTAAAGGCTGTCAAACATTGGGCCCAAGGAAAGACACTCGCTTACCAATAACTGCACCTATTCTACAAAGACTAGTACAGGCCCTTGATCACACAGTCAAACTCTTCTCGCTAAGATGCTGTTTGTGCAGTGTTTTTGGTGGCTTTCCATGCGTTATTAAGGTTAGGGGAACTAACAGTGAAATCTGCAAAGGGTAGCGATAAAGTTTTGCAAAGGGAAGATGTAACATTTGAATACAAATCAAACTCGATTGTAGGAGTTCAAATCATCATGAGAGAATACAAAACAAACAAACACAACAAACCGTTAGTAATTTACCTGCAAGCAAGTCCAAATTCCCAATATTGTCCAGTTCAGGCATTGTCTAACTATGTTCAAACTTTAACCAAAAGACTGGACCTTTGTTTCAAACAATGGATGGTTCACCTGTGTCTTATTCATTAGTAACTACACATTTGAAGACTGCAATACAATTTATTGGATTAGATCAGATACTTTAAGGGTCACAGTTTCAGGATTGGTGCTGCTACTCATGCAGCCTCCTTAGGCTATTCTGAACAAGTTATTCAAAAATTAGGCTGGTGGAATTCTGATGCCTTTCGTCGATACATTAGAATCCAGTCTTTAAAAAATAAGGCATTTGTAATTATACATTGTTTTTCTCATTGACATTCGATCGATGCTCCATAAAAGCCTTCTCAGGGGTTTACATTAAATGTCAAAATTACAATAGGTAACTGATCTAAACCGTCTAAAGAAAACGTAACATACAGTCGGAACCAGGTCAGAAGTCATTTTGGTTCGTTTGTTCCATAAAGATTTATAGTCCGAAATGATCTAAACCGTCTAAAGAAAACGTAACATACAGTAGGAACCAAGTGTAGTCATCTGTTGGTTCCGTATTGTATGTGGCTGTGTTTTTGTTCCCCACCTTTTTTGATAGCAGGCAGCAATGTAACACATTTATTTTCATGTATGTTTAGAACTTTTTATGTTTAATAGGGGGTCAACTGAAGATATATAATATGTATACTATACATGACAATGTTTTTCCAGGTTTTGATTTCTTAATTAGTTTTGGTTGATCCCCCTTTTTTCTATTGTTACATTTCAATGACATTATGGTGCTGGGGGTCAGATTGTGCAATATTGTGATAAAGATATGTAATATTTTATATTTAAGCCCCCCTTTCCTGACCCCCTTTCTTGTATTGTAAATATGTTTTACTACTTTTACGTCATTTACTTCAATAAATGACATTTTTCACTTCAATGATGTTTGTTTTTGCCTGCTTTAGCCAAAAAAACAAGCTCAGTTTCGGGAAATAAGGAACATAAAATTATTTGTCCCTCGCAAGAACTATCCAGTTATCATTGTCACCTTCTTCAATTTGTAGATTAAGCAATTTACATTGATTTCTTAATCTAATAACAAGTATGCAAATTTCTATCAATATGCACTTTAATTTTTATTTCTTCTCAAAGACTCAAAATAATAATAAACAAAATGGACAAAATCAAATTTAAAAAGCATTTTTACAACTTATTCATATACCTATCATAGGAACTTAACAAAATCTTATGAATAATGAATAATCATTGATTATATATTTTAAATTTTTGCTAATTAAATTTTAATTTTTCATATTTTTCGTCTACGGTTTTTATAGGTTATTAAAAAAAGGATACAGGGACTAAAATTTTTATTTTTTCCCCCCATTTTTTTAATTATTAATTTTACTATTTTCAGTGTCCGATTATTTATTCACAAATAAAAGTAATTAATCATTTATGATCGTTGTAATAAATCATCAAAGACTGAGCACAGAATGTATCCCTGAGAGCAGAGCTTAAAGTATACAAAAACTTTTAATTGAGGAGAGAAAAAAAGAGAAGAAAACAAACGTTTCATTATGCAGCTGTTATGAAAGTTATATCCCATTGTTTCCATAAAAAATGTTACAAAAACTGGACAACTTACGTGTTTTTATAAAAGCTTTTTTCATGTATAACTTAACTTAATAAAAGTATACCTGAATCATCTTAATACTTTCGCAAGGAAATTCAAACCATAAGAATTGCTTTTTTGGGTCCTTTTGCACTCATTTTTCTTTGATTGTATTTTATAGTTAAAATACCCATTTCAAATCAGCCCTCTTAGAATTTAGAAATACTAGAAATACAAGGTAAAATAATCTTTCAATAAACATTTTATAAAATCAAAGACTTTAAAACTTCAATAAAAATATGACCATATGAATTAACTTCTGTGTTTGCAAGCCAAATTAAATAGAAAATTGACTTCATAAAATACAAGATTATTTGCTTTAATCAATCGAATACATGCATTTCAAAAATCATGTGTATCAGGGCAAGGTTTTTAAAGGTATGCAATGGAATTTTCTGTATCGGATCAGTTTGAGTGACGTCTTTTGTGTAAAAAAAAAAGATTAACTTCGAATGAAGCCAAAAAAGAAAAAAAAGACAAATGAACCTGATTACTAGGTTCAAAATATCTGTATTTTATAATATAAATTAGGAAAATAATAGTAGAAAAAAATAAAAAATAGGAGTTAATTTTCAAGTTTAAACACAGTTTAAAGCACTTAGGAAATTAAAAAAAGTATTTGATATTTTTTTTGTAAATAACTAAGAAGTATATACTTAATTTCTCATTTATGCTGCGAAAATAGTCTTCTAATTGGTCACTTGCTTTAATAAAGTATATTCGAGAACAATTGAACCGATTCTCGATCTTCTACTTCCAAAATTCTGAAGTTTACATCATGTTTAAACCTCTTCATAAACATCAGAAGTTTTAAGTTTTTCTTCATAAACATGTTGTTCAATATATTATTTCTAAAGGTTCATACATGTTCCCTTTCTCGCTACCTTCAGTTTTTTTTCATAAACATCGATAGTTGCTCCATCTAAATGAGCTAGAGCTTTGAATAGGTTTGATCTCCAGACGATATTTGATTCTGGTGCACGTCTGAGACTGGATTGTTCCTGTTTGAAGTGTACGCATTTGCTTTTGGTTTTGGTAAGTCAACTTCATTTGCAGCTGCAGCATTCAAACTAAAAAGTACACGAGGAATATTTAAGCTTTTTGTTTAAAGGTGCATACTTATATCTAGCTACGCTGATTGTTTCATGCATATTAATCTTTATGACTGAAAATTTGAGCTGAAAAAAATATCAGCCATTCTTTTCCAATTTCACAAATGTACATGGATGTAATGTCTTATATATTTTTTCCGTTTCTTTAACCGTGTTTGTAATTATTTTTAAATTGGATATCATAATTATTGAGCAAAACTCCTTATGTATCTAAGTGATTAGACCTTGTTTAAGTAATGAAAAATATGTGCCTAGAATAAATAACAAATATGAAAAAGCTACTTTTTCCAATCAATTTTGGAGATTAACAAAGTCTAAATAAATCAACATAGAATTTGTTTGGAATTCAAATTATAACACGTATTGAACACAGAAATAAAAATAAAAAGGATCCTATTAATTCAATCTTTTCCTTTCTTTAAACCTAGACATAAAACAAAAATCATTGTTGTTTTTCATTATAGTTTATATTGTGCGTTTTTATAAAGAAACACAAGTAGGATGCCAACTACTTACATTTTTTGGGTTTTATATTTCACTGTAAAATATGAGTAAAATGTTCATTAGTTTACACTTCTGAACAACATGTTCATAAATACATGTGTACTTATCAACGTTTTATATACTAGTATTTTAAAAAAAGTAAAAGAACACATTGTGAACAATACAATAGTTAAAAAATATGTAATCACATTAATTCCTTTCTTATGCTCATTTCATATCTAATGCTGTGCAATAATTAATTATTTTAAAGATCGGTCTTACAAAAAAAAAATTACGAAAGGCTCAATTTACTAATATATAATTATTTAGTTAACAATTTTCTCGAATTAAAATGTAGCTAAAACATAATTCTAATACAAGAAAAAAAATGATAATGAAACATTCCATTAAAGGGATGTGTTTAAAGATATCATATTTAAATTCCACTATACACTGTAAATAATTTTGAGCTTCCTTCTTATAATAAACATAAAAATCAGTTAATATCACCTCTTTCTTTGCTTTGCAAAAAGCAACAACTGCTGTTATCAGGATTATGAAGCTAGCAATCATCAGGCTTACCGAGACATAGATAAGTGTTATGGTTGATCCGAATCAACATACACGACACGTGTATCATTTAAATCATATGAAGACCCTAAAACTGATTTTTTTAAATAAATGTTTTTTTGTTTTTTTTATGAGTTTTGGGTGTAAAGCTAAATACTTTTGATGCGATTTTTATCAATGTTTCAGAAACAGGGCAAAAAAAACCCATCTGTTTTAATTCTTATAAAATCGCTTTATACTTCGCATTTAATTTGGGTAATGAAATAATTTTAAAACAGTTACAATTACTGTGCATGAAATCTTTTGATTTGATGCCTTGATAAATGGCACAGATACACATTCCTACCTGACGTATTTTTTTTATTACAAAACACATGAAAATGGGATTTTTCAATCAAACAAAACATGCAAAAATTCATTAAAATGGGAATAATGATCTTCTCACGTTCAAATTGGACTGTTAATGCTACTTCAATTGACACAGTTTTAGTAATTCTTAGATCTTTGAAAACATGCATAACTACTCATAAACATACCTTTTGCAAAGTTCTTGTTATTTTGAAGAAAATTATTTGTCTTTTCCACTGAATGAGAATTTAAGCGAACTTTGCCCCTTAATGTTCCTGATCCGCAAGTGTTATTTCTTCACAAGTAATTTCAACATTTTCATCGCTTTCAAAAACTGATAGAGAACACTACTTTTCAAAGTCTTCTCTTTTGAAATGTTAAAGCTTTAAAAAGTGGATCTTGTTGAAAGGGAGGGATAAATTGTGTGTTATTTTCTTTCCTGATGCACCATTTGATATCCTGTAACAAATGATAATTTCTTTTGTTAAAAGGTCTTGTCACATGTAATATATATATGTATATATATATGCGAAATATAAAAACCCTATTTCTCTTCATTTAGAAGGTTTAAAGTTTTTGTGACAGACGGACAACAGCAGAGAATAAGATTTTTTGCCCCTTGCTTTCTAATATTAATAATGTAAATATCTTATTTAAAAAATTTCTACAACAGGACATAGCCATACCTATGAGTGCAACATTAAAGACTTAATATAACATTTTATACGAGGACTGTCCGTAAAGTTCTTGGACAACATTGATAATTACTGACAAACATTAACAAAATATATGAAACTATTATTGACATTAAATTCATGTTTCATTTTATAAAAAAGCAAGTTTTCAACAAAAACAAAGCACAAATAGTTATATTTATATCAGATACAAAAAAAGACACACACTCATACCCGGAGCACTAAAACAAAAATTCTTTAAGTTACCTCAAAAGCTAAATACGAGCACATGTAACTTTTCTTTAAAATAGTCAGCCTATAACTCAATAATTGCTTATGCCGTTTTTAAAAGTCATAAAAATATGCATAAAATGTTAGGTTTTATTGTAAAATAAATTTCAATGCCTGTCTCATATCATGCAATCATCCAACCATGCACTGTCCATGTAAAGACATTTTTTTCGGAAATACGGCAAAGTCATGATCACGTTACGAAATTCTTTTTTTTTTTTCAGCACTGCAATCTCAGAATGATGGTTTTCCTTCACGCATGTCATTCTGTAAACTCTTATTCCTCCAAAATATTACATGCCACTTAAATGCAGTTAACGACTTCATTTACTTTGTTTTTCCCCATTGGTAAATGTTTTCGATAGTTTACAGAATGAATTTGTCTCTGTAGGTCCGATGTCTGTGCAAAATTTTATCACTGTTCATTGCTCCACCTATACCAAAAACGTCTCTTTATTTAACAATTCCGATCCTGTCCTAATATGTTATAACTAGTTGCTCAGCCATTTTGAATTTTTGAACGTTCAAATTTTGCAGGTTTGACGTGATAGCTTCGGCAACATCATAATGTAAAATTCTTTCAGAAATTTTTTTATTTATAAAGTAATAAATATTTTTTTATTAAAATTTTGCTGTCTCCGGGTCCCCATTTTTAAATTAATTATGAACCCATAATTGTAATTAAACATTTGAAATTGAATAAATTCTTACATTTTTTAATTTACAATTAATTAAGGATTAGAA
Organism: Saccostrea cuccullata; assembly: GCF_032062105.1. Taxonomy (NCBI): domain Eukaryota; kingdom Metazoa; phylum Mollusca; class Bivalvia; order Ostreida; family Ostreidae; genus Saccostrea; species Saccostrea cuccullata. The sequence continues at coordinate 11,302 of NW_026924869.1, forward strand.
ATATGCCAATAATAAATTCAAAGAAAAACTTTTATTAAATCTTTTTAAGCTTGTCCACAACTTTTGGACAAACCTGTATGATTAACGTTCTCACGTTTACCTCGACACCCGTTGAGTTGTATAAATCATTGTTTACATGTAAAAAGAGGAGTATTTTTCCAACTCATCTGTTATAACAACCACAGGGCCCAGGATTTGTCCTACCTCTTGAAAGAGTAAAAAATTTAAAAAGGACAGAAGCAAAAGGAATATCTTATTCATGTATCTTTTTCCACAGACACTCTTACACACAAATATTATGGTTTAATCTCAAAATAAAAAGGTGTTTTTGATTGTGATGGGTATTCTATTAGAGATTTAAGAAAATCTTATGTCAGCTCGCTGTTTATCAGCATACATTCAAACTTTAAGTGTTATTTATAAATAGAATCCATTCAAATGGAGAAAGTATGTTAAAAAAGATAGACAATCATTACATAACTAAAATTCATAATTAAAGTACCTGGTATTGTTTTTATTCTTATAGATTTCCGCTGCATTCTTCGTCCCGAAAAATATCTATGTGAATACGCTGTTTCGCAACTTATTACTGTGTCTAACTGCTCCCCTTTAAAGATAGGAAGGACGTCACTGTTTGGCTTACTTTACAGTGTTCATCGAAAATTCTTGTTGTTTGAACTGAAGGCGGATCTTGAAATTTGAGAAACCCGTTACCCCAGGCCCAGGTCAATGTCAAGTTCTACAAAAAAACATCAACAAAAGTTCTTGGGTTCCATCCAGGATCCGGAGATGCTTTTAAGAAATAAACAAACAAAAAAAGTTAGTGTTTGGGAAACTAAGGAAAATAAATTAAAAATTTTTAAACATTTACTGCTTTAAAATTTTAATTAATATTGATTGTGAAGTTTGGCTGTTGGCCGTTTTTAATTATAATTCAGTTTGTTTGGTATCTATTTTATCAGATAAACCAAAATTAATCAAATTTAAAAATAAAAAAAAAAACGTTGCTGTTAACCTATTTTTAAAAAAATCTGAAGTAAGACAGAAATATTTAACAAACCCTCAATAAAAAGTACAAATATGAATCAAAAATATTTTCTCACAACACACGCTATTTGAATCAACTAAGGTTTACCCATCAAAGAACCCTTACAACTTAAAATAAAACTTCCCTCTATCAATACCTGCTTTGAACCTCATTCTCTTAGAATGTAATACTAACCCGGTATATGAAATCTATTAACAAACTAAAAGATATGTAATTTATCAAAGCTATTTAGATTTAATGAAAATGATTTAAAAGTTGGTATTTCTTTCCTCCAAAACTTCATAATTAAATGTTGAAACATCCCCCGGCAAACCACCTTTATCAAACTTTCTGACGGAAAAAACTGTGTGGCATTTTCGTTATTCACTCCTTTATGGCGAATATAGAAAGACTCAATTGATGCTTCATCTATTTATTAAAAAAAGTTTCATCCAAAATTTTTAAAATTTGGGGATGCATCCCAAAAATTTATGCATAGTCAAATTAAAAATCAATCTTTTAAAAATTATTTCGAGCACCTACCAGCTATAAGGACCTCTCTTGTTATTTTCCTTTCTTCGGTTTCATTTCTTACAATCGAACATGTAAATTTTCTCGTCCACATCCACCATTCACGAGTTTTGCAGAACACCTTGTCTTCCTAATCATTGGACATGATGACAGTTCTATGTGAGTACCATTAACAAGGTTTTGTCCGATAATAATTTTTGCTGTAGAGTTTTGCCTGTAGAATTTTCTATCATACCCTCTGCACCTTAATGTTTCTCCGGAGCCGTACACTCTATCTCTATGAAAACCATAATCAAATCGGTTTCAATAATAAGGGGACAAACTGAACCACCTACATTTACCTTTGATAGCACAATCCTTAATAATAGTTAAACTTACAGTATTGTCCAAGAACATCGACTAATAACAGACTGCAAAGTAGAGAAATGGATATCACCCTTTCCATGGTTGACACAATATGTACTGTTTATGAAGAAGGAAGTACTTTAGTTGGGTTTTAAAAAGTTTTAATAAGTGATAATTAAGGTCTTCCGTTTCAAACGGAAGACCTTCTATGATTCTGTTGGTAAATATTATTATTCTTTTTTTTTTTTTTCTACTTCCTAGACGCCAACTTTAAAGCCTCATATCTCACTCATTTCTCAATTGATTTCGCTCAAATTTTCAGGGGTACTAGAAGTTACTAAACTCTATCAGAATGCTTTCAAAAATTTCAAAAAGTCACTTCCGGTTTAGAGTTATTTCCCTTTAAACGAAAATTTATAGGCTTTCGTTTCCAGACAAAGGCTCAGAGACGGCTAAAGCTGGAGCAGAAATTCTACTGATTTTTGATAATAGAAGGATTGAAGTTGTGCACATCGGTTTTTGTTTTTCGATTTCTCTATTAAAAATGGCGCTATATAGGGGTCAAAAATTAGAACGCTTAAAAAAGCCCAAAAAATTTTTTATATTTTGCTTTTTTTTTATCTTCTAAACTAAAAATATTTTGATAAGAAAATAGAACATAATTTGTGCAGAATTAGAAGATTTTCAAATGATATCTCGGAAAAAGGGCTGGTCCCTAAAATTAAGGGTAAGACCAAAAATTTTTTATTCATATTCAAAAAGTATTGAGAATTTGTAATACATCAAAGAAGCAAAGTTGTTAAAATTAACCCAAATTTTTGAGGGTCAAAACCCGGGAAATAGTGGAAAATGCATATTTTGCCCTTTTTGACAAGTTTTTGGGTAACATCTGTCACTAGGAGCATAAAAATTAATTTTCCTTGTCATCGTCACTTCCGGTCAAACCGGAAGTAGCAAAAAATGGCTGATTTTTATTAAATAAAATAGCTTTAGAGGATTTAAACAATTTTAGGACGTAATAACTCATTTTTGTAAAAATGAAAATTACTTCCGGGAAACAGGACGGAAGACCTTCTCGTTGCTTTGCAACGAGCTTTGCTCTAGTTGTCAGTAATTATCGTTTAAGGTTTTATTTATGTACTAGGCATAAAATGAAATATGAAGATATGGAACAGTAATCGTGTTCAAACGTACATTTAAAAACCAACAGCAAAGCAACCTCAGGCCTCTGAAAACATCACAGGGTGTGTTTTGGATGAAGAAGCAACCCCTGCTGACGGTCCTACCTACAGGGTTTTGCATGTTTAGAAAACGAGAAGATCTTGCTAAGTAACCAAGTTACTTTTAAAATTGTTCGTATGGAGCAAAAAATTGGTATGACTCAACTTGCAAAAAAATCCTAGTATTCCTGTGAGAAGTGTATGCTACTACTATAAGTGGGATGAAGTTGACATAGAAAATTTTCTTTATTATTTTATACTTATTGTAAAAGTAAAAACTTGAAAATAGGTTTTGCATAATTATTTAATATTTCATTTGGTTCCATTTGATTTCGATTTGGGTTCTTTGGGTTTTCCCTTTGGGTCCATTGGATTTCCATTTTTATTTCATTTGATTTTCATTTGAGTAACCAACGTGCCGGACATCAGATTTTTCTGATTATTACAACAAAAGTATTAAGGACATAATTTCTCATTCATGATAGATATATTGATACTCATTTACACAAAACAAAATAATAAACCATAATTTAAATATTCAGCTTCCATTTATTTTTATTTTTTAACACATAACTTTTACATATGTTCAAATTTCAAATTAAGCCATATCAGTGTCAGTGATTTTTATCACATTTCATCACTCCTTACTATCTGCTGGTTCAAACGTGTAATAGACAGTTCTCTGTATCTCTGATAGATCTATGTATTAAAGCATCTGAGTGTAGGTTTAGAGGAATTGTTTTGGCAGCTTCAAAAGAAAATAAATCAAACTATATACAGTAAAACACGGTTATAGCGAAGTCCTGGGGACCGGTGAATTTAATTCGCTATATCCGTAATTCGTTATATCCGTATAACGAATTGGGATAACCATATATAGCGAATTCGCATATGCATGTTTTCTTTTCCCGTGTTACTATCAAATATGTTAGGGAACAAATCTACAAAACATACCTCCGATAACTAAGGTTTTATTATGAATTGAATTTTATATACAAATGCTGAGAGAAAATAAATCATTCCATTATTCAAATTTTGAAATCTTTGAAAGTTCGTTATAAAAAATGAAAATTCATTATATTCAATCTCAACGGGACTCAAAATCAGTTCGCTAGATCCGTAAAATTTGTTATATCAGAGTTCATTGTAACCGTAAAATTTTACAAAGATTTGTTTAAAAATTTTGCCCGGGGGTCCTAAAAACTGAAAAACTAAAAAATGAATTCGCTATATCCGTTTTCGTACTTAACGTGTTTTACTGTACATGTATAACTTGTACAAAATGTTCAAGTGTTGGATGCATAGGGCTTTATTGTGGCAATAAAAATAAAGTAAAGAGTACAATGTGTTTTCATTTCTTGAAGTACATATATTTGCACTGGTACAAATCTTAATTAATTGAAAGAAAGGAATCATAAAGTCAAGCATTTAATCAAAAAGTAAATACAGACCCCTATATATCCTTCAACTATCCCCTTTCTTTGAGGTAACCTTATATATCAAAGTTTTATTTAGACTATGCCCTAATGTATTCTTAACGTTATAAAAGCATAGTGACAAAATTTTTTTGCAATGTTTACCCAAAGGGGGTTTCAACTGCAGAGATGTGCTTAAATCGGCTTAAAAAAGCTTGTTTTGGAAGACAATTGAAAAAATAGTTTGCAGGATAAAACTTCACGGTAGCAGAATGGAAATATAAGCAATATTTGGGTTCGTGTCGAAAACGTGATTGAGGTCCCATTTCTTTTTCAAAATAGTAACCATGTACTTTATATATATCACACTGAATCATCGACACACATCAAAACACAAAGCACTGTATCCCTTCCGGTTTTGTTACAAGGACATGATAAAGCCTCTGTTTTCCCGCACAAAGATTAGTTTCTTTTTTAACTTTTTTAAACCAAAAGTATCAAAACATGTTATTATCATACTGTGTGTTAAATTTTACAGAAACAAGTGTCTGTGGTTTCCTGTGCTCGATTTATCCTTTTATATATAATATTTCCTTCTGTGCGTTTAATATGAAAATACAATACTAAACCTTACCTTTTTCATCATTCACAAATTTGCTTGGCTGTTACATCGGATGTGAAATAATATCATTACTATGTAGTGGTTACGAACATTGATATACATCACTTAATATGCTTCAGAAATTATTAAATGCAGCATACAAGGGATTAAAGTCTTTGTCAATATGTAAATATATGGTGACTTAGTTGATACATTTACCCACACCATAAAAATATAAGGATCCTAATTTGACTCGGGATTTTCCTATTTCTAGTTGAACAAACACTTTCATATTAATTTTTCCATATGAGTCATTATATTTTATTGACCTGATAGTCTGGCCCTGATTTTTAAAAAGAAGACTAGAGATATTTTTTTAACGGCAAACATTTATTATTTGGTCCAGTTTATTTTTTTAAAACCTATTTCAATTATGTTGAATCCGAACAACATGCCGGCCTTCATGAAATACTTAAAAAACAAAAAAGGGAAATTTAAAATTGCGGACATCCAATTGTTATAATTTTCTATTATGTCGTTCAAATGATATGCATCTGACTATTCTACAACTGATTGATGGTGCAGCTGTGAGTTTAAAGTAAAAATGTAGTTTCAAACTGGCGGATTTTATTTTCCCCCCCCAAATTTTTTTTTGATGTCGTTTAAATAGGAGAAACGATTTGTGAATATCTAACTGCAAAAAATAAATAACAGTTTGCATTTTTAAATTCATAGAATAATGTTCAAATATCCAGTTAAAGTTTGAAGATATTGTTGTTAATGATTTATGATTTTTATGACACGGATCTTTTTTTATATTTACTTCCATTATTAAGATAAACCTTTGACGACTATTCCGAAACATTTCATATTTTCCTGTCTCACAAGGCATCTTCATATAAAAAAGAGTTAATAATTTCATACGATAATTGCTATTAGGAGAAATGTGACAACAAGCTCCCCAAAGCAGTTTCCCGATCATAAAGACGGACAAACGTACATTATACACTTATGTACTGGTCATGAGGACAGTAGCAAATTTTCGTTCCCCAAGACAGCAAACTCTTTCCCGAGGGTGACGATAAACTTGCTATTGTCTTTATAGTGGTAAATAGGTGTTTTATTATACCGATGCTGACTTTACTTTTGTTACGTCATAATATGCAATGTATACGTCACAATCGGTATAAAATCAGAAGTTTTAATGAAAAGCGAGGGAAACAAAATGTTCGCTGAATAGTTTGATGACTATTTCACCATTGACAGATAGCACAAAAACTTTTTCACGGTGGGGCTATTTGGGAAAAATAGCATGTTTTTTCGTCATATTTTTATATAGAACAAAGTCATAGAGGTATAATAATAATGAATGAATGTTGTATCAGCTGTGCGAAAGGATCAAATGTTCGTAACATCAGAAACCATTGATAAGAAGAGATAATTTATTTTTCAACCTCTTAATTTTCTTTTAAAATAAAACGCTTTATTGAGGTGTTCCTAAAAGAAAAGACGGACCTGGTTGTTTTATGATGTGTAATGCTGTTCTTGCCAGTTTGTGAAACATTTCATTACCTACAGAAACATTGCATCAGGAATTACCCGTATGTTTACATTTTTTAGAACACATATCAAATTAAACAGGTCGGAGAGAATACTCGAAATCGGGTATTATCCGTGAAATCGCATATAATACTCATTTTAGGGTATCGTTAATCCGCGAAATCGGGTATAGGAGGTGTAATCACCTAATAAAACTGAAACAATGGGATGGCGCATGTTGCCGAGTTAACTTTCATCTAGATACACATTTTTCTAAAGGTATCCTACCAAATAAAATTTGGGCGTCAAGATTAATGCGCTCGGGACAACAAATACCCGTGGAGCTCAATACATTTCATGATCTGCACACAAAAAGGCGTTCGATTTGCTATATATTTTTCCTTATGTTGAAAGTATGTGCATCTTCCTAATGTTCATTCCCAACACAACAGAATTGGAAATGTAGAAACAAGGGATTGTCTATCGTATCTAATTATGGTCATTAATTACTTTCACATCCATCTTGTGCATAAAATAAAGTTTATTTATGAATGTATAAATAATGTAATGATAAAAATGTCTAAAATTTGGCTAGAAGAACCCTCATCTCTTTTTTGAAAATCTTTTCTTTTTAATTTATCAATCAAACATTTTTAGAATATGTCTTCAACATTTTAGCAGAGACAGTGATAGTTTCAGGAATACCGCTTATGAGAGAACATAAATTTTGATAGTTTAATTTCGCTAAGTTATCAATATTTTACCATTTCAAAGGGGGGGGGGGGGGGGCTAAAGGTTTCTTGACCACCTCTGACAAAACAACCTGCTGTGTCCTACAGGGTTCCAAGAGACCTCTTTTTGAATGTCACGTGGTTAAACTCGATCATATTTTTTTAATCGTAGGGAAGATTTATTCATCAAATAAAAATCATATTCATTGTAAGTAAACAAAAAGCAACCTGTTTTTTTCTAACACAATATAAGACTACAAGTAACTAGAATTCATGTTTATTTTTTAAACACATTTTTCATTAGAGATGAGTATTAGGAAAAGTTATTGCCATGAGTGATACGTATCATAGATAAAATAATAAAAGAAAACTGTGACATATTTCTAGAACCAATCAGATAGTGCGTTGTATTAGCATATTATAATGAGGTATAAGATAGCGATATAAAAATATAGAAGGTAAAGAGGTAAAATTTACGCTGTCTATCAAATAGTATAACAAAGAAAGGAAGTGGCTGTGATTTTTATGAAATTTTAATGTCCATGGGGAAATTATTTCCCAAAAAGTAAAAAAAATTTTCCAAGGCAATTGAACACTCCATTATTTCAGTTTGTTCATTAGCATGTTCAAAAACGTAAAAACTATAAGAAATGTTAAAATTTGACTATGTAATTCATATTTCAATATGACTGTACCTCGATCTATATTGAGAAATTCAATGTATTTTAACTTCATGAAAAGATGTACACATTTGACTTTTATTATCCCCCCCCCCCCCCCCAAAAAAAACCAAGAAAATCCTGTTCATATGACTTCTCGCTCTCAATTTTCACACAAATGCATAAAATAAAGGTAAAATAGTATATTTTGTATCGAATAAAATGCAACCAAAAAATTTACGGTGTCTTTGAATAAAAATTTCATGCTAAATTGATATGATAAAAGATACTCACCTTCAATTAGCTATTTTCAAACTGTTTCCCTGTTTTTTCATCTTATTTCATTTTCTTCTTTATAATAACGTTGGTATTCTATTATTGCAATTATATACAATTATGACTCGCTTATACTGTACACTCTAACTGTTAGGAATAATTTATATTTCACGAGAAAGGGAAGCCATACATTTTTCAGTAAAAATACATAACACGGAGTTAGTCGTTTAATTTCTTTAAAATTTCACGTTTTAGAAAATTAAGTATATGGGATACTTAAATGGGAAATAAAGACAAACGAAGTGTAGTTATTTGTTTTTAGAAATTATATTGAAAAATAATAACGCTATGTGTCCTCTTTGTTACCCCAGCAGTGTTTGTCTTGTGATTTTAAACTTATTTGACAACCTTATGAATTAGGTCTAATAAAAATAAATCCACAAGATACTGATGTACAAGTAACAGTTATTACTGGCATAATGCGCCGTTACTATATTCTTTATTTTTTATAGAAAGTTGCACGGAATACCCGATTTCGAGGATTCAACGATACCTTATTATCGAGTATTATACGCGATTTCACGGATAATACCCATTTCGAGTATTCTCTCCGACCTTTTAAAGTTAAAAGACACATTTTCTGTTAGCTTTATGTATATTTGTTTTAAAAGAAATATATATTTTTTTCATTTTTTATTTTAATTTAACAACCAAGAACTGATAAACGTGATGACTTTAACTTTTCAATGGTCAACTTCCCTTACTTATGCAGCAATGTACCTTCATCACCTGCATACGGGCCAAAATTTTTTTCTTTGTGATTCGATAAGAAAGAGCATATCCTATGCATGAATAATTTCTAAAACGAGGAAATTATTGACAAACAAGTTTACGAAACAAAAATATTAGCAGTTTCTTTAAATTATTTCGCAAGTTCTCTGGTCGAAACAATGGCCTTGTCAACAAATACTGTTTATCATTGAGTCAAATGCTGACTGACGTTTTTTATAGGTTTTTGCTTATTGTTAGTCAATTATTTAATTATTCTTAAATTTTCGACCGATTTTTCGGTAATTTCCCGAACATGACATGGAGCACTCGGCTGGTGAGACCGTTCTACAGAGAATGCTCACTCCTCCATGGCACCTGATCCAAATTCTGATGTTTCGGAGGTCCATGGTTTCTCTGCTCCTATTTTGTGTTGCTTTATGGACCTTTGATCTTAATATGTTAGTTATCTCCATAAGTTTTATGGTATAACTCATTTCTATATAAAAAAACGATAACCCATTTTTGCTACTTTTTATGATACATAAATGGAATAAACTAGTAAATGCATACTTATTTATAAGGCTTCTAATATAGCATCTTAAAAAGCATCGAAAATAAATAAACGAAACTATAAAACGTTTCTTTTTTATGATGGAACGTATGAATTTCACATAAATTTATACGTTTTTTTTTCTCAGAATAAAATATTACCGAAAAAATACTTATAGAATATTTTGTAAAAATTGAAATAAAAAAGAGAGGGTATTAAGAATGCAATGAAAATGTGCATTATAATGAACTTTAATGAAATATGGATACTATTAAAAAAATTACAAGATATGAAATTTTAAACTTACATAAATACGAGTGTAATATTAAAAACCACTTTTCCAGCATTATTTTATTATATTATTTCTTTTGAATGTTCATCAGAAATAAATATATCTCTAGCTGATTATTGAAAAAATAACACTCATGGTGTGCAATTCACCCACTGTGGGGTCCATTTTTCTAGACTGTTTCTATTTTATAATGTTTCAGGGGGGCGCAATTCACGTATATCTATGTAAAAGGATGATGTAAAAGATCATTTTTACAAACTTTTAAATTTTTAATCAGTAAAGTACTATGTTTGCATTATAAGTCTCCAACCTTAACTCTACACATAACCCAAGTGTTTTTCTCTATTTGAATATACGAAAGCATTCTTTGGAAGGGAAATTTTAAACACGGTCGACTGTTTCTATTTCTTGTGTTTGGGATTATTTTTCGAAAACACATTAAATCATTTTTGACTGAATTAAAGGCCTGCAACTCAGTATAAGATACAACTGAGCTTACCTAGTAGAAATGTGATAAATAATATAAATATTCAATACATAGTTCGTAAAATACGAGGGTTTTGGAAATTATTGAGACAATAACATTTACTCCATAAAGGACGGAGATATTTTCATGAAAATTTATCAACATTTTATAAAGAACAATAAAGCATTTATGCAAAATTTCTAATTCCTATGATAATGGATAATTTCGGTGAAATTATTAACATGCATATGTCTATCGACCCGGAGCAGTATCGCTGCGTCATTTAACGTCACGTCAGCGGGAGATGGTTTCGCATGTAAAACGTTTGGGAAGCGGTTAATACTTTTTCTTCTTTGTTATAACATTAACATTACAAAAATCAAACAATTTTTTTAAACTATTTTTTTAAAAAGCATGTTTGCTGTTGCTACCCCAGTGTAAAATTTTCATTCGTGGGTAAGGATGACTTAGAATCATGTAGTCCCGATTTCTGCAACGCGTGTCAAAGATAATAATACCGTAACGATATTAATACCAAATGTAATAACTGATGGGGTCCGGAGATTTTGATTTTACTCTGGATGAATTAACTGTGTAGAATAAATGTATACAAATGAAGAAACAAACTCTACCACATTTTTCCCTCCTTTTTATTGTTTCAGCAGGTCGTTCAGTTTTGGGAAAAAAGTTCTACATAGCGGTATACAAAATTTTAGGTATGCTGGCTGCTCCGCCCTTGAGGTCAAAATCAAGTTTTTTCGTTGTTAGCAGATTTCTCTACCGCGCTTAATTTTTTAATGTCTTCTGTATTTCTGATCGAAATTCTAACAAAGTTGCACAACATGATTTTGAAATAAAGCTGAAAAATTTTACACATAAACTGAATTATTTTCGCTCTTACTATGGGTCCACGGAGAGTTAGAACGTTGGTGTTACATATTTTCAGCACGTGATTTCGTGACTGCTCCGGGGACCCCTATCATTGGGATTTATATACCACTGTACAGAAAATATTTAAATTTTGTAAAATATTTTTTGCTTTTTTAATTCGTAGTGCATATCAAATTTATATGCAAATTTTCACCGAAAGACGCTCATTAGAAAGCAACATATACACAATGTCTCAATAATTTTCGAACAGCCCTCGTATATGAGCAGAACTTTTATTCATATGGAATAGAAAATAGTCATATTTCTTCCCCCAAAGTATGAAAATTTTTAAATTATCCAATCTAGCTTAAATGTTTGAAAATTACAAAAGTTTATTGAAATAATTCCGGAATATTTCATCGTATTGAATATTTTCTTATAAATTTTGTTTTTAAAAGGGGGCAGAGGGAAGGACAATTTTGTCGCGATTTTCTCATATCTTTAGTTCTTGAAGTCAGAGAGCATTGCTCGCTTGCTTATATACAGGTTCCTCCTTGAGTATCACATCTTGTTTTTCATAGATGTGATCTTCCGTTTGCTTTTATTGACCAATTCGTAGATATCAGCATTAAAGTGTGAGTACATGGATTCACATTGCATTCTGTCATTGGTTAGTTCACCTGAATTTTCTGTCGGCATCATCATTTCTTCAAGTAACTGTTGCTGATGTGTATTTTTGTAAAAACTCAGATTCTTTTGAGCTTGGTTTTATTGAATTAACACTTTTGGATCTTCCTTGGCTCTAAACAATATATATCACTATAGATTATAAATTCATTTGTATATCTCTAAAATGTTAACCAATCATTTATTAAACTTGAATTATTTTGAATTTGTGATATTTTACAAATGTAATGTAAATGTATGTCTGTAAAAACTTACATAGTTCTTTATCTTGCAGACTATTGAAGTGTTTCACTGATTCTTAAAATTTTACATGTGAAGATGTATACTTGTATGAACTTTCAATATAGTTGTTTGAAATATATATGGTATATATGGATATATAACGTGTTGTATCTCATGATATTGTTTACTTTCCGGGGCAGTCCTCTGTATACATTTCTGTAAACGTATATGCAAGGTTGGGGCTTTCAAAGATCATTTTGAACATGATCTTCTAAATGTGGATAATTGACCCCCCCTTTCCAATTTTATAACATTCAAACTATACATTGTATACTCTCTTTATTTACATGTTAAATTCTGGATTTTGTTTTGTATGAAGAAAACTGTATATACTGTTTTTCAATTGTTTTCGGCAAACAGTAGTTAATATAGAGTTTGTGTTCTGTTATTATTATACATGTATGTAAGAAATATTTTATAGGTGTAAAGAACAACTGTCCATTTTGTTGGTAACCTTTGATGCTTATATTTACAATTTTGTTTATTGATCAAAACCTTTATTTTGATAATAAAAATTCAACTTCAATATACATTTGTCTTTTGTCCTTTTTCATGGCATTTTGGGAAAAAGGAGGATAAATGCAATTTATGTAAATAAATTATTTTATGACAACGAATTTCCATGATTTACATTTCTCACCCTTGGTGAGCCTCATATTTTGTTTTAAACAGTAACCCGTATGTAGCCTCTCAACTTTCCTTGGATTTCATTGGCTAAGAGATAGCGTCCCTTTTTTACTAGACTTAGCCTGGAGGAAAACAAAGATTTTTTTGGGGTCATTTTAACCAGTTTTTTATTTACCCCCCCTCCTCCCCTGAACCACTTTAGAGTGTGGTCAGGATAATTGACCCCCCCTTTGCCAATTTTATAACATTCAAACTATACATTGTATACTCTCTTTATTTACATGTTAAATTCTGGATTTTGTTTTGTATGAAGAAAACTGTATATACATGTTTTACAATTGTTTTCGGCAAACAGTAGTTAATATGAGTTTTTTCTGTTATTTTTATACATGTATGTAAGAAATATTTTATAGGTGTAAAGAACAACTGTCCATTTTGTTGGTAACCTTTGATGCTTATATTAACTACAATTTTGTTTATTGATCAAAACCTTTATTTTGATCAATAAAAATTCAACTTCAATATACATTTGTCTTTTGTCCTTTTTCATGGCATTTTGGGAAAAGAGGAGGCATAAATGAGTTTAAAATGCTGATATTATTGTTATCAGAAGATATTTATAAACCTCAGGAAACATATAAGTAAA